>NC_048238.1:26934404-27057552 GCF_002007445.2 Ailuropoda melanoleuca | reverse complement strand
GAGGAGCCTGATGTAGAGCTCGGTCCCAGCACGCTGGAATCACGCCCTGAGCCGAAGGCAGACGCTTAACGACTGAGCCACCCAGGCGCCCCGAAAAATGAAATATTTTAACTAGCATCCTAGATAGAATTGGTCCTAATAAAACGTGAACTAGATGGAAATTAGTTTCTTTCTACTTTGGTATAGCATTTATTTCTCTACTCTTCAAGACTCAAAGTTTCTGAATTTAGAATTCATCTCTCAGTTCTATCAATTACTACCCTCTAGCCACTAGACAAACAAAAACCTAATAATGGTATAAGATTTGTTCGTAGGGATTAAATTTAAGTAGTAAAATGTTAAAGACTTGGAGTGTTTAGGACCCCGAAGAATAGTTTAATTCTATACCTCATGGAGACTCTTTGGTTATAGACTTATCTTGGCTCTCCATAAATCACAGAAATGTAGGGTTAGGATTTGAAAAGAAAATGGAATATTTGGAGAAGGGAGAAGAGAGTTTGTGTAGAATATGGAATAGAGACGAAGGTGTTGGGAGCGGGAATGGGAAGAATGGAAGGAGAAGAGGCTGGAATGAATTCTAGTTCAAAGAGCCCAGAATGGCATGCTAATTTATAAAATCAGTAGCCAGAAAACATTGAGCAGCAAAAGAAAAAGGAGAAGAAAACTCACACACGTAGTATACCTGCTGGCAGAAGGATACTAGGAGACTTATATATATGAATTCATAAAATACTTAGAACAATTTCATGAGATTGGTACTGTTTTCCCCATTATATAGGTGAATACTCGGAAGTTCACAGAAGTTCAATTTATCAAGGCAGGATATAATCCCTTACTTCAAAATCCTGTAATCTCATCTGAGGTTGTATATCGAGGAAATGTTAATGCCAGCTGTCTGAGAGAGAAGTACTATTATAATTGCCCTTTTACAGAGGAGTAAATTGAAATTCAGAGAGCTTAAGTAACCTGCCTAGGGTTACCCAGCTAAGCAATGGCAGAGTGAGGATTCAAATCCAACAGTCTGACCCTAGATAGTTTGTTTATACTCTGCTTCTTGTTCCAATGTTCTTTCCTGCTTTCTACCTCCCTTGATAGAAAAGTGAGGAACAAAAAATTAATTGGTTCTATTTTCTGTCTTCTATATTTGACCTTCCATTGTCTGCCCCAAGCGGTGGCTCTTTCTCCATTAGTTTCTTGTTCTGAGAATAGTTAAAATGACCTAAACAGTAAGAGCCTAGGAATATTCTGTGTTCTAGTCTTCGAGAAACCATCCTTTGAGATTGTTGTCTTTTAGGGCTCCCCGTGGGTAGAAGGCCTCTAAGTGTACTCAAAAGCTTACTGTGCATAGATTTATTTTTTAGATTCGTTCATTTATTCAGAGGACATCAATCGAGCACCTACTGTATTCCAATACCTGTGCAAGGTGTAGGGGCTAGAGCAGTAAGCAAAACGTACCTTGTTCTCCCCTCCCTTTCCCACCGCTTTAGAGATGTTTTCAGATGTTGAGTGCTGGGGGAGAGTTGACCAGCCATGAAGGGCCTGACTGGTCCATGAATGAGATCACCTGCCCATGACTGGGGCACCCATGGCTACCTTGCTGACCTCTCAATCTCCGCATAAATCTGTTTCAGCCGACTTTGTACTTGGTGCTACTTCTTTCTTTTTCCTCATCGGAGAACTTTGTGGTATTATCATTCCAATGTCACTTGTCTGTACTTTTTAGTCATCCTGAATCATTCTCTGTTGTTCAGTCTCTGGCCCCAGCCTTTCTTTTCAAGAGACTTTTTCCAAAACAGTTGAAATCTGATAATTCTCTGTATTCTCATCTTTGACTACATTGAAATTTAAGATGACATGACCGTTTCCACTTCATTAGGCACTTCTTTGTTGGTCAGAAGTAAATCTAGAGAAAAAAAAATCTTCCTGCTCTCCTTTGAGGGTCAAATTTTCAATAAGTCAAGCTAAAAAAAAAAAAAAAGGAACGAAAAGAAAAGAAAACGTTGTCTGACGCCTCCCAAAACTTTGAAATCATCCCAAAGTACTGTATGTTACCTCAGTATCTGTTGTGTGTCTATTTTAAGAACAATTTGTCCATAGTTTCTAGTCAGCCAGGCATTCAAAAGTTAGCTCTCACAGTGATGTTTTAATTTAGCTCTTTTTTTTATCCTCACCCATGCATCCTCTTCAGGGATTCAGCTCCTCTCTTGGAATCCCTTTTAAGATTTTTAGATCCTGTTGGCCCCCATGCTTCCAACTAGGAGTGTTGGATCACAAGATGCTATTTCTGCTGCAGATTATATGTCATTCTTTCTAGAAAGAGCCTCAGAGTAGTGAGAGAGATTCAAGAAACAGTTTCTTCTTTTTCTCCTCAGTATCGTTGTTGTTCAGTCATTATTTCTTGGCATTAATTTTTATTCTACCTGACACCCTACCTTTTTTCTTTCTGTCTGCCTTGTTCAAGATTATTTCTCCCAGCCGTAGGAAACCCTTGTCCCCGAGAAGCTTGAGAGACAGGAGGCACCCTTCCATTTCCCTCATCATCTTCTCTCACAAAAAACTAACCTTAAAAGTGCAGAAAGTAATACAAACATGAAAAGTGATTTATTGCTACCTCAGAATGGAATGCCCACATTAGCACACTCTTCTCATGTTCTAGAATATTTCCCTTCTTGTCCACGGCTCTCAGGTCTCCCGTTGAGATGTTGTCCTTTGCAGCTTTCTCTCAAAGCTTTCCTTCTAAACTATGTAGTCCACTATTTCTTTGCTACTAGTCTCCTGGATGTAGTAGGATTCAGAGACTCTGGACTTTATTTTATTTTTTTTAATAATTTTTTATTATGTTAGTCACCATACAGTACATCCTTAGTTTTTGATGTAGTGTTCCATGATTCATTGTTTGTGTATAACACCCAGTGCTCCATGCAATACGTGCCCTCCTTAATACCCATCACCGGCCTCTGGACTTTAAACCAGATGAGGCATTCTGTTCCCCTCATCACTCACCTTCCTAAATTACCCAGCTGCTTGTTGGTATTTGGTATCAATTCACACTAGCAAGCTCAGCGCTCTTTAGTAAATAAAGGGCCACACACAGACCTTTGAGATTTTCCCAAATATTTCATCTATTTCTACCCCTTATCTCCAACTTCTCATTATATTCATTCATCACTGTATTTCATTTTTATCAGGTGTTTATAAACATAGTGATACCTAACATTATTACCTACCAGTGTCAGAAACTGTGCTAATATTGTTATTTTCTGGCACTGTTCTATGTACATTTCATATATTAGTCATGGAATCCACACAGCTTCCCCTATAACATTCACTCTGTTATTGTCCCTTCTTTACTGAGAAAAAAACCTGAAGCTTAGAGAAGTTAAGTAATGTAATCAAGGTCACACTGCTCCTGGGACAGAGAAAAGCATTCTCTCCTAGGTGTTTTTACTCAGGAATTTTGGATCTTAACCATTTTCAAGTGCCATCTTATACTATAGTGTTCCACACTATTAATATTTATTTAATATTTCTTAATAACCTGGAAATAGTGTTTCATATCCAAGTAGAAAAACTTTTTTAGGTCTGATTTTCCAACAGTAATGTAGCTTGGGTTTTCTCCACTGCCAGTCACTTTATGCCCAGTCTGAAAGAAAAGGAAAAAAAATATGAGACTCTATTCCCAATATAAAATACAGAGCAAAGACAAAAGCATTTCATTGGGTTTGATTTCCCTAAGGTCCACCTCCAAAGTAATTTACTTCCTATTCAAGGAAATAAGATCTAGCCAAACTTGACTTTTGCTTTTTTTTCCCTTGAATGAGAAAAAATAAGTAAAACTTTCTCACCTGGTAAGGTCTGAATACTTTTTTCTTTACCAATTCCACAGTCTGTGTAAATGATATTTGAGAAGGACTATTTAAATTGTCCAGCCATTAGAATAAGCAAAATCATTTTTGAAAGATTGTTAAATGTGTACTAATGAAAAGTTTGAGTCCTTGAATTACCCTGTCATGTAGTACTGTGTAAAGTATTCACATTGTTGGAGAAAAATTAATAACATAATAAATAATACTTTGGCTCAAATTGTACTTTAATTAAGCTTGTTCTATTGTTCCTAAAATTGGCTTCTTTGCTTGTGTTCCTAATTTTTTTTTCTTTTTTTCTTTTTGCAAAAAAAAAAAAAATTTAGCTCCTAGTCAGACTGTAACTCTGGTGACACAACCCGCAGTTACTAAGGAAACTGCCATCTCCAAACTAGAAATGCCATCTTCCTTGCTGTTGGAGGTACCTGCTCTGGCAGATTTCAACCGAGCTTGGACAGAACTTACCGACTGGCTGTCTCTGCTTGATCGAGTTATAAAATCACAGAGGGTGATGGTGGGTGATCTTGAAGACATCAACGAGATGATCATCAAGCAGAAGGTATGGGGAAAATGATAAAACCTGGTTGAGATTTTTCGTTAAAGTGAAGATTGTCCACATGTCAGTTCACTCTCCCTAGACCACATTCCCACAAGTTTTTAGGCAGCTTTTCTCTGTCAGCAACACACTATCTCTACTCTCTGTAGCCTAAGTATGATCAAGAAAAAAAAATAATGCAATTATCTAAACCCATAAATTAAAACGGAATGATAGAAGAAAAAAACATAAACCTTATAATTATAGTTGGTTTAAATGAATTCACTAAACAACTAGTATTTAAAAAATCTACTTAATATCAAATAAGTAGTTCAACTGAGCTGTTTACATTTAAACTGTTTGTTTTGGCATCCTGCAGCCATAAAATATTACAGAATCAAATATAATAATCTGGGAATTGGTTGTTTACTCTTCTGAGTTGTCTGTGCCAATTTTCCTCCTACGATGATGAATATCATTGAAAGTTAGCTATAAATTTTTAGAAGAGAAAAGTACCAAGCATAATATATTTTTAAATACCTTAGATCTTAATATTGGTATTTATGCAACGCTATAGTCAAAGAAACATGTTTTTAATACAAAGATTGCATTTATCAGCCTCTTGGAATCCATTCCACAAAATCATGGCATCAGTTAGAAACATAGGAATACATTGATATAAATCTGGTTGACCTAGCTAAAACAAATGCACTGTGTATCTTTTATATTTCCAAATGAATAAGAAAAATTGTTTTGAAATATTTATGTGTTGTAGTTATTTCACTGCTAAATGATTCAAATCTTTTCTGCGGAAGTAATAAATTGCCTTGAAGGTATTTAGTTGTTACAGAGCTACTTTTTTTAAAAAAGCAGGAGTAAGGCAGACAGATTTCTTTGTAAAATGAACTTTAGCAATTAAGTAGGAATAAAAATAAGTGGATAGTAATCTGCATTTCAAGTACCTTGATTTGAGACCCAGGAGACATGAATTAAGTGTCTTTGTCATTTGCAAATGACACGATTGTGGTCAACTCATTCTGTGGATCTTGGTTTCCTCTTCTGGGCACAGGATACACAGGTTCACATGCTTATTCACCACATAGTGATGGACATGTGTTTATGTAAAGATATGTAACTATTATATAAATAGGTATAATTTGTTTCACTGCTCCTTTAGAACAAGTATTAGTAGGTACATTCTTCAGCAGAAGCCACTGAGATGTCATACTCCTAGAAAGTAGCAGAGCAAAGTTTCAAACCCAAGTCTGTTTGGTTTCTAAGCCTACGTATTCTTACTTACTACATGTATTGCTTGCCAGTATTAATGTAAATGTGGCTACCATTTGGTGATATATATGTTTTTATATATATAGTCTATGCCAGACACAGTGCTAGGCATTTACAGTTTCACTGAGCTGATACATGCAGAAATAAGAGATTATGTTCTTGCACAGTATCATATCAAATTGTGCTAATACTTCCAAGACTATTACTAACCAGAGGAGAGAATATGTTACAGTGTTTATAAACAAGGGCTTTGGAGTTAGATGGTCTGGATTCAAAGCTTGGCTCCTCTCCTACAGTTGTAGACCTTTGGCATGTTATTCAGCCTCCCTGAACCTGAGTTTATCTGTACAACGTGAATGATGATACTATCTTTGCCTTATAGGTTGTCATAAGGATTGCATTAGGTAGTAAACGAAAAATGCTTCCCATCCTGCCTTGCTTACTGAAAGTACTCAACTAGTGTTTGTAATTAATATTAGAGTATAAATCTGCCTGCTCACAGCATTTGTAGCATGCAAACTGTTTGTCATATAATAATATTACATGAAAATAAGAGCTCGTTTCCACATCTACACCCCATTCTGCCACTGGCATTATGGCCTCCTGTAAAAGCCACTGGGTATCAGGGGGGAGAGGAAGTCCCCGCTCCTTTGTGATCCTAGCCTTTAGGATCTGCTTTAGAATCCACCTGCTCAGTAGTCTTCAGAAAAATAAGGTTGACTTTTTCTGAAATGACTTCTGAAATGACTACTAATTTGATCCCTCTTCAAAATGATAGTCTTAAAGATAGGTCCAAAATTAATTCAGAGAAGTTCAAGTGCCATACCTAAGGTCACAGGGTCACAGAAAGCCAGGAATTTTTAAATGCCATATATCTATCTACCTACCTATATATGGCATTGTATATATTGTATGCTTCCCACCCTGCCTTGCTTACTGAAAGCAAGTAAGCAAGAGATGATGACTCTATCTCATATATATATACATATATATGTATATGTATATATGTGTGTGTATATATATGTATATCATAGATATACATGTAATTTTTTATATGAGATAGAGTTATGTATATCATATCTGTATATATAGATATACATGTAAGCATTATATATATGTAAAATTTCCCTTCTCTTGCTGAATAGTGGAGTGCTTTTTCTGCTTCTTCCTCTCATATTTAAAAAATGATTTATAAAGTATCAGTTCTTCCCTTTTAGAGCTTTCTATCACTAAATGGTCAGTAAAATGACCCTCAGTAAACATTAAACAAGTGTGTTTGGGGGGACAAAAAAAGAGATAAGTTTGGGAAAGTATTTATTATAATATCAAGGAATAAACATTTTTCTCTAGGTACAGTTTTAAACAAAACAATCCTAACTTTAATATTTGAAGTGTGAAAAATGAAGCAATATTCCAAAAGGACTTTATAAACTATCAGTGCCTATTTATTCATATGCTATCAGTGCCTATTTATTCATATGCTCATTTAACAAATTTTTATTGAGCTACTACTAAGTGCCTAGGAAGTACAGAGTTGGACAAGATATAAATGCACAGATTAAAGCAGGTGAAGGAAAGAAAGCAATAATAGCACTGTGATAGAAATCAATTACAGCATAATACCTGTAGCATATTTAACACTAATTATATGCTAGTCACTTTTAAGTACTTCACATGGATTACTTATTGCTCACAACACTGTGAGGCTGATAGTAAAGCACAGTGAGGTTAAATAACCTGCCCAAGGTCAAGCGGTAAAGAGACAGCAGTAGAATTTGAACTCAGGCAGTCTGATTTCAGGGTCCCCACTGTAGTTTTCTACCTCCCTGGGCATGTTTAGGGGCTGCTCTAGGGCCTCACTCCAGGAAGCGGGCATTTGACTAAGCCAGGGAAGAAAATGGAGGTCAGAAAAAATTTCTTGAAGAGGCTAAAACTTAAGCCAGGTATTAAAAAACAAGTTGGAAATAATCAGGTAGATAAAACGAAAAGGTGATTCTGGCAGAAGAAACAAACTCTGCATTTTGCTGAGGTGGAAAACAATGTAGTATGTTATATAAATTGTGATTCCATATGGCTGAAATTAAGGGAGTGAGGAAGAAATTGATGAACTTGAATAGAGAGGGATGGGGCTACGAAATGGGGATCTTTCCTTGCTAGAACAAGGAGTTTTGATTATGGCCTGCAGGCAGTGGCAATGCTTGAAGTATTTTAAACAAAAAGGTAAAATCATCAGATGTAGTTTGTTAACTATCAATAGGGTTTTCTGGATGTAAGCAACAGAAAACATCCTCTGATTAAATCAAGCAGAAAGTGAATGTAGTGGGAAAAGGCTTAGAAAAAGAAAAAGTACCTGACCACATCTGGGCATCTAGTTCTTAGTAACTACCCCAGGCTGTCTTTGAAATCCTCTTTTTTCTGCGTACTGTTCAACTGTTCAGAATACAAAGTCCCGGAAGAAGGAGGCCAGTAGACTTTGCCTGGGTCACAGATGCATCTCTTAGCTAGAAGAGAGCAGAGAACTGTGCTTTAAAACCATCTCCTTCCAAAACTCCTCACAGTGAGGGAGGGCCTGTTCCCCTCCAAAGAAATTGGGGGTCTGTTGAAAATAGAAAGGGGAAAAGATACTGAGCAGCCAATAAGCGATAAATACCCCTGAACTCAGGCAAGACTATGTAGAACAGGATGAAGGATGGCACAAATAAAGGGAATTTATAGGAGGTGATGATGGGCTCTAAGCAATATGCTTATCTATTTCAACTTTGCTATATGGAGACCTAAAATAAAGACCATTTATGCCTCAGGACCTTAAATTTAAGTTTGACTCTTGCACATACTGGTTCTCAATAAATGTTGATTGCTTGATGGATAATGTGAATGAAATGATACAATATATAATACAATAGCTTTATTTTTAAAAGAGATTGAAATTTGGGATTTTAATTGTAGCTACAAAGCATCGTAAGTTACATAAGAGGTTGTAACAACATTTTATGAATCTAGGAGAACTTAGTTTTGAACTTAGGAAGTTCAGATCAAACCTTAGACATACAGTGATTGAATTATTGTTCCCAGTAAGGGAAGAAGGATCAGACATTTGAATAAGTTAGCTCTTCATAATGCTAGATCTTGAATTCAAAATCATGTATTTGATATTAAGCTTCTGTTCTCCTTTCATATAACTTATTTAAGTTCTTAGTTTAGAAAACTGGGTTACCACTATTTTGAAATAAAAGCAATTTTTACTAAAAAAAGTAAATTTTACTAAGTGAATTATATTAAGCAAAAAAAAATAGAAATTGAAATGACAACTGTAATTTTTTTGAAGTTTATAAAATGCAGCCATTTAAAAAAATTAAGCAACTTGCCTACTTAACTTTAGAGAGTAAAAATATACTATTATATTGTAGAGGAATAGGGATGCAAAATATGCAAATTAAATCTTTAAAAATAAAACATACATGAAGCTCCAAGTTGATTTCCTAAAATTGTGAATTAATAACAGAGTGTGATTTGTAATTTATAGTTTCATATCAAAAAAGTCTGATTTTTAAAAATGCTCTTTTTATTTCATCATATGTTTAAGTAAAATTGAAACAAAATTGTTTTGACAATTATTCACAGTTTTACTGACATAATCTATCAAATGAAGGGAAAATACGTCTAGAGTTTTTCACTGAAAGTATGACCATTTGGGAAAGGAAGGAGGGAAAGACAAAGGAAGAGGGGAAGGGAAGAGGGATGGCAGGAAGGAAGGAAAGTTAGGAAAAAAGAGAGAGGGAGGACAGGAGAAATGGAAGAAGGGATGGAAGGTGGGAGGGAGAGAGAGGTTGGGGAGATAAGAGAGGTGGATGGCAAAATTGAGAGCTTTGGGGCAGTGAAGAACTGTGTTGCTATCAAGAGATGGGATTTAGGTGGCCGTATGATATCATTATTTTTTATACTGCTGGTATCTGATTGCCTATGCTAAATAAATTATAGTCTTTTTCAAGTCATTTTGGCCAGGTGTTCAGGGTAATTCACCACTAAATCTAAACCACGGGTACTGTATTGAGTAAAGAATTGAATCGGCAAAGGAGTTTTATCCTGTAATAAGACCTCTCCAGGTTGGGGTTGAGAAAAATTGGCCAATCTGGACAAGATGATAATAGCATTGTTCAAGATTCATTTTTAACTACACATTACAACTCTACCTGAGAGATTTCATTATCCAAAAATTGAATAAGCAGTTTCAGTAGGTACAGTCTATATTTAAATGGAAATTAATTACTTGGATGTGTTTAATTTTTTTTATTGTTAAGGTCAAAGTCTTTATTAAAAGTTCCATGATTATTTTTTGAACTCTGGCTGTACCTACACAAAGAGCAATTGAGTGGGTCTGGAATTATTCTGATTATAACTTTCAGTGAAAAAAAAATCAGCTACAATCTTAGGACAAAAGAACTTGTCTAGCATGGACCTAGAAGGATTGGTGAAACACTGTTGGGGGAAAAAACGCTTTGTTTAAACTAAAAACAAAACAAAACAGAACATTTCTTGGAGTTACTCTGTTGCCATGAGCATAGAAACAAAGTGGATGTTGCAAATAGTTTCCCTTATTCAACAAATGAGAAAAGTTACAGACAATACAGGTAATTGGTCTAAGGTGATTTAGTGAATGTAATTGCCCTAATGTAAATCCAGACCTCTTGTGAATAATGTTTCTTGCTCCTTTTCCTTTTTCTATGACCCCTACCCCCATTTCTTAAGCATCTCCTCATTTCTCCACCAAAGTTAAAACAAGCTATGCACAGTTTATTTCCGTGGGTGTCCAAGGGACTTCACAAGTTGTAGGACAGTCATCTTAGGGTGAGGGGATGGATTATTCTGGTTTTTTTTCTTTTAACAAACAACCATCCAGCCCTCATCATCTCATCTTTGTACTGCTATACAACCTTGCATAAGAAACACCACTCCAGAGGGTGACGTCTTTCCATATATCAAAGGTGTGTGTTATATTCTACAAAGAATAATGTCATAACATGTTTGGCTGAGGATATTTGCAAATTTGGTACTGCAATTATCTTCTGACAAATGTACATGTCTCCTGTAGAAAGCTCATAACTGTGTGAATCACTACTCCACATGCACACAATTTTCTCTCCCTACCTAATGAGAGCCAAATTCACTATTATCTTCACTGAAGGGTGTAAGGATAAGTCAATGTCAACAATTTGACTTAGATTATACTCTCTGGTCATGATAAAATAAACTCCCCTTAAAGACAAAGGTCATAAAGTTGCAAACAAAAAAATCCTGTTCTTGAAGTGTCATAGTAACATTTTTATGGAAAGTGATACCATACACTTTTTGGCTTAAAGATAAACATAAGTTTTACTAAACTACACATTTCAAAGTCTGTGAATGGAAATGCATATCTTAATACATTTCAGTTCAATTCACTGTAAAATTTTCTGTCGAAACCTTATCGAGTAAAACTGAACCATGATATTTACATGAATTCTGATAAAAGCCAGTATACTGTGTTTTCAGTAAAATACCAGTGGGATTCTGATAAGGAAGTTTATGTTTGTCATTGTTTTTAAATAGTGAATTCTGTTTGAAAATTTCCTTGCTTGGGTCTAAGTAAATCCTTGATATGAAATGGCTTTTATTATTTTCATAAAAACATCTAAAACATGCGATCTTCTCTGTTTTATGAGAAAGCAAGCTACCAAATTCAATGTCTTTTAATCTTTTTTGAAAGCTATATAATGTTATTATATTCTGAATGCTATTACCTGCTTTGGGGGCTTTTCATTTCACCATAATTTTGGGTCCTTGAAGTCTATAATTGAAGTTGTGGCGTGCAATAATTGAAGTTCCTCTTACTGTTGCACTTGATGTTAGGGTAATGGTAGGTGATGTTAGGGTAATGGTAGTTAATGTTAATATTAGATGCATGGTTCTTTCTTCATTCATTCCTCAGTTCAACAAATTGTCTTTGAAAACCCATGTTGAAAAGTATGCTAAAGACAGGTAGGGAACTATTAGGAAATGATGTTGGAAAGAGATAGTGGGGTAAGAGCTTGGATTTGAATTTGATTTCCTGTGTCTGTTAGTGAATAATTGAGATTAAGATAAAACAATGCTCACACATAACTGCTAGTAAGTGTTTCTGTACATTTATCCACACTTTTCTCTGTATCATTACTTGCATTAATGTCATAAATGTATATATATAATTAACATACATATGAGGTAGATATTTTTAGTAGTTTGCAATGAAAAAAATACTACAAATATTTTTTGTCTCTCAAATGCCTGCTTTGAGACCTGAGTTACAATGTCATGCAGATTCATCAGAGATATAGTGACTAAATTTAAAGGGGTTTTGGTGTAAGACTAAGTATTCATTCTTCTGTTATTTATTGAACACTTGCTGGTGAAAGACATCAGCATTATCTGTTCCTGGGGATTAAAAATAAAAAGAATAGGCAGAGAGAGGAAGATGGTGAAGTAAGAGGACCTTAGGCTTGCCTCATCCCATGAACACCACTAGATAACTATCGAATCATCCTAAATAACCCCAGAAATCAACCTGAAGACTGACAGAACAAACTCTAGAACTAAAGTGAGAGGAAGCCACATCGAAGACGGTAGGAAGTACAGAGAGGTGGCTTAGGGAACAAAGGAATCTCAGCTGGTGAGGAGGGGAGGGAGTAGTGGTCACAGAGAAGGGAGAGAGAGAGAGAGGAACACACAGGGGAATGCACAAGGAGAATGTTTCCTCATTGACACTGGCTTAGAAAGTGAGAGGGGCTGAATTCCCTGAGTTCTTACAGCCAGTGGGACTTAAAGCCTAGAGTTTTAAAGGTCAGGGGGCCTGGCTGGATAAGGATAGAGCAAGGGCACTGTGCGACTCTTGGAGAGAAGTCAGGCAAACAGCAAGGATGCATACAGCATGGAAACCAGATCCAAAGAGTGCCTGGGGCACACAGTGGGGACTCTGTGCCCACTCTTCTTAAAGCATGTCCCTGAGAGGCAGCATTCCTGGAGATGCCTCTTCTGGAATAAATGAGGTAGCCAGTGCCATTTTCTTCCTCATCCCTGCAGCATAAACACAGAGTCACCTGCTGAAAGCAGCACAGTGCTAGCACTGGCTACTGAATTTGCTTACACTAAGTCCCCACCCCCCTGCTCTCTGGTGAAACTGCCCTACTCAGCCACACTAGCCTCAGACCCAGTGTGGTGGGTCCCTCCTCCAGAAGACCAGCTCAAACCCTTTCCCACACCACATCTCTCAATCATAGAGTTTTGCAGGGTCTCAGTTCTGATGGAGGTGATGGCAGGTCTCATTTCACAGGCAGACCAGAGCACACCTAGTTAAAATTCACCACATTCAGGCCAAGGTCCAAACACAGGAGCTAGATCTTTGAAAAAAATTAATAAAATTGATAAACCTCTAGTAGACTTATCAAAAAATAAAGAGAAAGGACCCAAACGAAATCACAAATGAGAGAGGAGAAATAACAACCAACCCTACAGCAATACAAACAATGATAAGAATATTACAAAAAACTATATGTCAACAAGTTGAACAACCTGGAAGAAATGGATAAATTCCTACAAACATATAAATTATCTAATATGAAACAGGAAGAAATAGAAAACTTGAACAAAGAAATTGATTCAGTAATCAAAAAACTCCAACAAACAAAAGTCTAAGACCAGATGATTTCACCAGATGGTGACTTCTATCAAACATTTAAAGGGTTAATACCTATTCTTCTCAAACTATTCCAAAAAACAGAAAAGGAAGGAAAACTTCCAAATTTCATTCTATGAGGCAGAAATTACCCTGATACCAAAACCAAATAAAGACACCACTGAAAAAGAGAACCACAGACCAATATCTCTGATGAGTATAGATGCAAAAATCCCCAACAAAATATTAGCAAACCAAATCCAACAATACATTAAAAAAGGCATTCACGACAACCACGTGGGGTTTATTTCTGGGTTGTAAGGGTGGTTCAATAGTCAAAAATCAATCAACGTGATACATCACGTTAATTAAAGGGTAGAAACCATATGATCTTTCCAATAGATGCAGAAAAAGCATTTGATAAAGTACAACATCCATTCATGGTAAAAACCCTCAACAAAGTAGCTTTAGAAAGAACATATCAACATCATAAAGGCCATCTATGAAAAACCCACAGCTAATATTATTGCCAATGGGGAAAAACTGAGAGCTTTTCCTCTATGGTTGGGAACAAGACAGGGATGTCCACTGTCACCACTTTTATTCAACATACTATTGGAAGTCCTAGCTATAGCAATAGACAACACAAAGAAATGAAAAGCATCCAGAGGTGCCTGGGTGGCTCAGTTAGTTAAGCATGTGACTCTTGATTTTGGCTCAGGTCATGATCTCAGGATTCTGAGATTGAGCCCTGCATTGGGCTTTACACTGGGTGTGGAACCTGCTTAAGATTCTCTCTCTCTCTCTCTCTCTTCCCCTCTCTAAGAAAAAACTTCCAAATCAGCAAGGAAGTAGTAAAACTTCAACTATTTGCAAATGGTATGATATTACATAAAGAAAACCCAAAAGACTCCACCAAAAAATGGCTAAATGAATTCAGTAAAGTCACAGGATACAAAATCAACATACAGAAATCTGTTGCATTTCAGTACACCAATAATGAAGTGGCAGAGAAATTAAGAGATTAATCTCATTTATAGTTGCGCTAGAAAAATAAGATACCTAGAAATAAACCTAATCAAAGAGGTGAAAGACCTGTACTCTGAAAACTATCAAATGCTGATGAAAGGAATTAAATACAATACAAAGAAATAGAAAGACATTCCATATTCATGGATTGGAATAACATTATTTTAAAATATACTACCCAAAGCAATCTACACATTTAATGCAATCCCTAACACAATACCAACAGCATTTTTCACAGAGCTAGAACAAACAATCCTAAAATTTGTATGGTACCACAAAAAACCCCGAATAGCCAAAGCAATCTTGAAAAGGAACAGCAAACCTGGAGGCATCACAATTCCAGACTCCAAGTTATACTACAAAGCTGTAGTAATGTAGTATGGTATGGTACTGGCACAAAAATAGACACATAGATCAATAGAACAGAATAAAAAACCTAGAAATGAACCCACAACTATATGCTCAATCTTCAATGAAGCAGGAAAGCACATCCAATGGGAAAGAGGCAGTCTCTTCAACAAATGGTGTTGGGAAAACAGTAGCAACATGCAAAAGAATGAAACTGGACCACTTCCACCATACACAAAAATAAATTCAAAATGGATTAAAGTCCTAAATATGAGACCTGAAATCAGAAAATCTGGTAAGAGAACCAGGCAGTAAGTTCTTTGACATGGGCCATAGCAACTTCTTTCTAGATATGTCCCCTGAGGCAAGGGAAACAAAAGCAAAAATAAACTATTGGAGCTTCACTCAAAACAAACAGTTTGTGCATGGAGAAGGAAACCTTCAACAAAACTAAAAGGCAACCTACAGAATGGGAGAAGTTGCAAATGACATACCAGACAAAGGGTTAAGTATCCAAAGTCTATAAATAACTTATACAACTCAACACCCCCCCAAAAAAACATTCTAATTAAAAAGTGGGCAGAAGACATGACTAGACATTTCTCCAAAGAAGACATCCAACTGACCAATAGACACATGAAAAGGTACTCAACAAAAATACTAATTCAAAGGGATACATGCACCCCAATGTTTATAGCAGCATTATCTACAATAGCTGAACTATGGAAGCAGCCCAAATGACCATTGGCTGATGAATGGATAAAATGTATATATATTTGTATATGTATGTATGTATATGTACACTCACAATGGAATATGATTCAACCATAAAAAAGAATGTAATCTTGCCGTTTGCAATGACACAGATGGAACTAGAGAGTACTATGCTAAGTGAAGTAAGTCAGAGAAAGGAAATACCGTATGACTTCACTCATATGTGGAATTTAAGAAACACAACAAAAGAGCAAAGGGAAAACAGAGAAGCAAACCAGGAAACAGACTCTTAACTAGAGAACAAATTGATGGTTAGCAGCGGGGAAGTGGTTGGGGGATAGGTTAAATAGATGATAGGGATTAAGGAGTCCACTTGTGATGAGCTCAGGGTGATGTATGAAAGTGCAGAATCACTGTACTACACACCTGAAACTAATATTACAGTGTATGTTAACTAACTGGAATTTAAAAACTTAAAATATAAAATAAAAAACTATATAAGTTCCAATTTTAGAGTATATATTCTGTGAGGAAAACATAAAAGGCAAAGGGAGGTAATTGCTGCAAGAAAAAAAATGCTATGGTGATTTTAATCATATATATTAGAATGAATGAATGAATCATTTATTTCCTCCTTCTCAATACGTGCCTGCCTCTCTCATAGGGAAGAAATTAAGCTACACTTCTCTTTCCACATGTCTTGTTAATTTTTATGCAATAACCTGGGGATGAAAATTTATTTTTGCATAATATGTTCTAATGTTTTTGATTTTCATAATCCAAGTTAATTGATCAGTAAATTTCCAAGGTGATCAAAGCTGCATTGTTTCTGAAGTAGAGACATTGGAATTTGACTATAGTCTTGTGATGTTTTATGAATTAGCTAAAAATAATACCAGGGTTTCTAGAGTGAGGTGAGTCAATTCTTTATTAGATTTATAAAAATA
This sequence comes from Ailuropoda melanoleuca, assembly GCF_002007445.2. Classification (NCBI taxonomy): domain Eukaryota; kingdom Metazoa; phylum Chordata; class Mammalia; order Carnivora; family Ursidae; genus Ailuropoda; species Ailuropoda melanoleuca. The sequence continues at coordinate 27,041,145 of NC_048238.1, read as the reverse complement.
ACTGTGAGTATAATTTTAGTAATTCACAAATCCTTCCCGATTCCCTTATCTTTATGTTTTGCATTCTGTGTAAACAAGTAGCATCATATTCAAGAATTATGTATTTCTTATAATTTATTCAGGGAAAGACTCTTCTGTATGATTTATGCCAAGAATAGAAATGCTTTGATTCACCTGACATATTCTCCTTTCAAACAGAATAAACTTTGTAATGATAGACTTTACCTTCCCCCCGCCCCAAACTGATTTAATCTATGTTCAGCTCTTGGATTATTTTTAAACCTTCCAACTAGAAATAAGAAAAAGTAAAGCCATGGGCAAAGTTTGGTGCAAAAGTATATAGATAAATCTCTTAAGACAGTGGAGAGAAGAGAATAATTTACACTTAACTCCTTCATGCTTTTTTCCCCCTTAAACCTTAAAGAACAAGATCATGGTGAGAGGGAAAATGATCCGTAGCAAGTCTGTTGAGGCTAAGCTTTTCTGTCATGTCACATTATATGAAAATCATAAAAAGCTGCCGCGGAGAGAACCGTAACTGTCCCTTGAGAAATTTGACATAAAAATCAAACCACCACTTTACTACACTTTCCCGAGTTCGATTTTATTTTTTTTTAAGTTATATAATAGGTGTTAGGCGCTACAAGAAGACAGTTACTGGGAGCGGATAAAGGCAGATGGAAAGAATGTAAGCAGGCAAGAAGCTACATATAATGAGATTTTACAGTAAAAGTGTTCTCTCAATCAAAATGAGGGTGCATTTTATTTTTAGCATCGGGAACTTTTTAGATGAGAATGGTGCAACCATTCGCAGGTGTGAGTTCTAACCAAATCCAATTATGAAGGAACCACACCAGTGACTTAGGGTCCCTTCACAGTCCTTCGAGTTGATTGCAATGATTAGAAATGGAGAGTTGACTGGTTTGGCAGAGCAGTGAAGCTTTTGAAATCTATCTCTGCCTGCTCTGTGAAATTTGTTTTGATAACTTCAATCTATACTGGTCTTTTTAATCAGTGATTCACTGCAAAATTATTTTGTCCATTAACCATATATTTTCTTGTAAAGCAGTTTCTGTTGTCTTAAACTTCTTTTTTAAAACATTTATTGTCATTTGGCCTTTTACATTTTTGCTTGTTAACCCTTGAGAGGAATTTAAATTTTCTTAAAGGCAGGCATAGTGTTCTTTTTGCTATAGCAACTAAAGACATACTAGGTGTTTTAGAAACTATTGTTTATTTTATCTTCATGGATGACTAGTTTTATTTAGCATGTAAAATTTAGCATTCTGTTATAGAGGCTTATGCATACTTTAACTTTATTTTTTTTTTTTTAAAGATTTTATTTATTTATTTTGACAGAGATAGAGACAGCCAGCGAGAGAGGGAACACAAGCAGGGGGAGTGGGAGAGGAAGAAGCAGGCTCATAGCGGAGGAGCCTGATGTGGGGCTCGATCCCATAACACCGGGATCACGCCCTGAGCCGAAGGCAGACGCTTAACCGCTGTGCCACCCAGGCGCCCCCATACTTTAACTTTAAATGCAGCATGGTTTCTGTTTGTTTTTGGTCAGTGATGAATGAAAGGTTTCTGAAAATTAAATTTACTACATCAAACAAAAGCAGTTATAATTTTAGACTGTAAGAATTTTAAAAATTAAGGGATCTTTTTTTTTCTGCCCGATTAATACTGATAGGACTGGGTTTGGCTATATATGACAAAATCCTCATTACAATAGCTTATCCATATAGGAGGTTTTCTCACACAGCAACACCTCCAGAATTCTTTGTTCCAGGATAGGTCCAGCAGCCTCAAAAATCATGTGTCTCAACTCCTTCTTGAATCATCCCCAGCCAGCCTTAACATGTGGCTTCCGTTCCTTCCTGTGGTGTCAAGATGGCTACACCACCTCTAAGAGCTCTGTGTTTTTAAAATGGAAAGAGAGGAAACGGGGAGAGTAAATGCATGTGTCCGGTGTCGGCTTATGTTTACAAGGAAAACACAAACTTTTCTGTCCTCCACACATAAAATAGGTCTGCTTCCAGGGCACCGAAGCAAAATGTGTCATATTACCACACCTAGCTTCAAGAGATACGTATTCTTCCTCTTCAGACTTAAGGACTTTTAATTAGATAAAAATGATGTGATCATTTTCCTGTTTTAGTTTTCTCCTCACAGAGATGGCAGGGAGGTGTGAATGTGAGAGAATAGCCCTAGTGTTAATGTGTAGTAGTAGGCAGTCACTTATGTTAGTTTACGATCGCACCATACAAAGGTCACTGAAAACTGTGTAAATTAAGAGGGAAAATGAATGCATTGTGTTTATACTCCCTCCTCTATTCTCAAGGAGTACCTTCCTAATTAACCATGTGTTGTCTATAATTCTTTAAATCTGCACTGTCCAATATTGTAACTAGTAGCTATATGTGGCTATTTAAACTGTAATTAAATTTGAGGCGCTTCCTCTTCTGTCCTCCCAGGTGTGTGAATGGGAGAGTCCCGGGGCGTCCCTGCAAGTTCGGGGTCCCTGCGAGTCCAGGTTCCTGGGAGTCTGGGTTTTCACGGGTCCCAGGTCCGAGCAATCTGAGGGCAGGGGCAGGTTGCTCCAGTGGCACCCAGGATACACTGGCCGCACGGGCGAAGGGAGCAGGAGGGGGCCTTCTTGCCGAAAGATGAGGAAGCCCGATGGGAGGATCACGCTTCTGGGGCATGTGAACCTGGATAAGAGTGGGTAAGATGTCATCGCTGCTGCAAAGGAACATGGAATGGCAGTTCCTGGACAGGGTCAGCACGGCGAGTGGTGCTTTCTACCTGAAGCAGCGGCGCTCCTACAACATCTCCATCTGGAACACCACAGATTTTCATGGTCCTCCTGTCCTCTGCCTAGGAAGATTCTAGCATTTGTTACAAAGGTAGAGAGAAGGCAGGCCGGCTCCAGATTTCCAGATCCACAGAGTGACACAGTGGGGAGCTCCCTGGGTTTTCTTTTTGCCTCATTTATCCCAGACTTAGAGCTGAAGAAGACAGAAATTCAGAAACGCCAAAGGGCATAGGCAAACCAAAATGAAAAGCCTGTTCTTTCACCAAAGGATTGGGAAACAGGTAGCTCTAGTGCAACAAACCTTTTAGACTGTAATTGTTGTACCCCAGCCAAACACTCAGAAAGAACTGAAGCATGCACATCCCACCATCAAGGGCTTGTAGGAGCTGGAGCTCTCAACCCCTCCAGGTGGTAATGGGCCCTCCAACTTTGTGATGTCAGTGGAGGCAGCACGGTGAGTTGGGCTTCTGCCTGCCTCCACCTCTCAGGAAAGAGGAAGTACCTGCCCCAGCTCCTTCAGCCCCTGCTGGGATGAAGGAGCCAGCTTAAATGGAAGATTTAATTAAGACCCTGTGCTTCATAGCCCAGGCCAGAAATGTCCAGGTTTCAATAAAAAAAAAAAAAAACATTCATCGTACAAGAACCAGGAAGATATCCAACTGAGTCAAAAAAAGACAATCACTAGATGCCAAATCAGAGCTGACAGAGATAAGGTTCAGTTACCTGACAAGGACTTTAAAGCAGCCATCCTAAGACTGCTTCAGTGAGCAATCATGAACACTTAAACAAATGATAAAAAAAAAAAAGTTGCCTCAGCAGAAACAGATTTAAAGAAGACCCAAATGGAAATTTCTGAACTGAAAAAAAAAATGCAATAACCAAAATAAAGGACTCAGTGGGTGGACTTGACAGCCAAGTGGGGGGGAGAGAGAAGAAGAAACTGTGAATTGGAAGATAGAACAAAGAACACTAGCCAACCTGATAAATAGAGAAAATAGATGGAGACAACCAGAACCTCAGGGACCTGTGGGACAGAAGATCCAATACTGTGCCATCACAGTTCTGGAAGAAGAGGAGTGAGGTTGGGGCTAACAAAGTCCTAGAAGAAAAAATGGCCAAGAACTTCCCAAGTTTGGCCAGAGACATAAAGCTGCAGATTTCAGAAGCTGAGAGAACCCCCAAACAGGGTAAACCGAAAGAGATCTTTGTCAAGACACATCACAATTAAACTCCAAAAACTAAGAATAAGGAAAAAACCCTGAAAGCAGCCAGAGGGGGGACAAATCAGAATGACAGTGAATATCAGATCAGATACCATGGTAGTCAGAAAGAAGAGGCATCTTTTTCAAGTGCTGAAGCAAAGATGAAGAATATTGATACATAGTTCTTGTCCATCTTCTGCCCAGAGAGTGAATCTGGAAAGTCATGCTTCTGTTGCGTGTGCTGCAGTGTTGACTCAGGGCTTTTCACTTGCTCTGTTCTTTAAATTACAGAGAATAGAATGCTATTTCATACTTAATATGCTATTTAGATAAACCTGGAAGGTTTTATTTTTCCACATGAATTTTTAAAAGCTTTTGGCATTGTAGTTTAAAAATTGGCAACAAGTTTTGAATTGTAATAGTTTTTGCTTTTTGGTAAAATTGTCTTGGTTTTATTTTTTTAAGATTTTTAAAATTAATTAATTAGTTAATTTATTTATTGAGCACAGGAGTGGGGGGCGGAGAGGGGGGGAGAGAGAGAGAATCTCCAGCAAAGTCCACACTGAATGCAGAGCCCAATATTGAGCAATCCCACAACCCTGAGATCATGACCTGAGCCAAAACCAAGACTCAGACACTTAACTGACTGAGCCACCCAGGTGCCCTGGTTTTGTTTTATTTTTAAGTAGGGTTTATTAAATGTTTGCTTATATGCAGTCAAATTCACCTTTTTTAGTGTATAGTTAGGAGTTTTGACAAATACATACAGTTGTATAACCACAATAAAAATATAAACCATTTCCATCATTTAAAAAAATTGTTACAAAATTAATTACACTTTAAAAATCGCTTTACTCGCACTAGCTACATTTCAAATAGCACATGTGACTAGTGACTACCATATTGAACAGTATGTATATATATATAGAACATTTCCATCCCTGAACAAAGTACTGTTGGCCAGTGCTGTTAAATAGTTATAACATGCATGTTCGGTGTTTAAATTTATTTCAGTTATCAATAAAGCAAAATTAAGGAAAGAATATAGTATCCATTTCTATCTTTTTGCTTCTGTATATTTTTTAATTGGAGAAAGAGAAAGCAGTCACTTTGACAATAACTTAATTAGCCTGCCGTATTCTAGAAAAGGTCCATTAGCATCAATATACATAGTGTTAGGTCATCAGTTTTAATATTCTGCATTATAAAGATCTAAACACACCCATGGAGTTCAAGGAAAAATGTAAGCACTTAAAAGATTACCGGTGCTAACATGATCAAACAGGAAAATGAGTAATATGGTTCATTTAATATAAAATTTTTTTAACAGAGCAAGTGTTTTTTTTTTTTTCTCCCTTGTCTATGTTACCCTTTTCCTGTCATCTTAAAGCTGCTTTGCGTGGTCTTTGCTACCTGCCACCACAGGCCTGTGCTGCTTGGTCATACGTGTTCTCTTCATTGCAGCACTATCCCAAGGCCCAGGCTCCTAGATTTTTCCTTCTTCTTCATCACCACATGCTGCAAAAAGAACAGCCCCTCGTGCCTCTCATAATTTCAGTTGTCTATTTTATGTTGTAAAAAAAAATGGAAAATGATGAATATTAAGATTTTCACTAGGAAATACACTATTGTTTTTGGGGGCTAGAGTATCTCAACATTTCCCCAGACACTAAATCCATCAGATGTTAGCAGATGTTCCTCATGAAAAAGTCAAATAAACTGAGAAACGTACATGGACTTTGCCGTCATAGGGAACTGTAGTGTATATCACCATAACAAAGTCACTGAAAAGTCCTGCAGAAATGTTAGCATCGTTTAGCTCAGCATTTCTCTATGGAATTTGTTTGTATGGAACATCTTGAGGAACACAGTTTAGAGAATGTTAACTTATTCAAAATAGCATGTCTCTGTGAATCTCTTGATTTCTCTGTATACATTTGTTTTTACCAAATTAATCTTTTAGAACTCTTGTCTTTTAATACTGTCTTAATTTAGGAAGTTGTTACGAGGATGGCATTTGTGCCTCTCATTGTGATCTACCTACCATGGACCAAGTAACGAGGCTTTCTCCAGAATGAATACCTGAGGAAAAGAATTTAGAACGGTTTTCTGTAAAATCAGTGTTGTCTATAAAGATATATGTATACATTACATATAATTTATATTTTAAATATTGATTATTAAAATCTGCATGAGTTTTAGAGAGAAGCACACAATATAGAGCATCATTGAAAGGCATTAAACGCCTGTATACATTTTAGCATTTTCCCATGTAAAGTCTAAAAAACTGAAATCACGCACTTTCCGTGTTGTTTTGTTGTTGTTGTTGTTGTTGTTGTTGTTAGGTGGAAACCTTTGTCTCTTCCTTTGACTGTCCAGTTACAGAGATCCTCAACGGGAACCATACATTCTATTTACATTTATTTTTCTCTCATTCTTTAAAAGTTAATATTTTTGTTGATGTTATTTCTAAAATGCGTACTATATTAGTGAAGTTGTATGGGTATAAAATTTGAAAAAGTATGGATTGGTATGTATGGGCCATAATTTTTTAAATAGTAGGTGTTTTCAGTGAGAAAAATGCGGAGACTATAGCTCCTCAGTGTGTCAAATGTCAGCTATCCCTGGGCCTGTAAATAGGCTACCCTTGGTAATTCTGATTCTAGTACTAATTGTTTTCAAAAGAACCTACCGTACGACATGGTGGATATTAAGTAGACTTAGCTGATCTGGAGGTTCCACACACTTACTTTCTTCAACTCCCATATACTGAATAGAAAACTACCTTTCCAATAAAAAGCAGAGAGGTTATAATCACAGATGCTCCCCCAAGTCTTTGTCTCTTTCAATGTGTGTTTTACAACCAGGAGGCATGTTCTAGCTTATTTCTCTTCTTTCTTTGACCCTTAAAGCTTAGGTTTCAAAGTAAAAGTTAATTTGTTTCAAATCACTTAGAAATACCCTTTACCTGGCCAGCTTCCAAATTGCATCCCCTCTGCTTTTAAACTTTTGTATTAAACTTTTTATCTACTATTTAAGTCATATAAAATGTGTCGTATCTGCTTCTTTAAAAAGAAATATATATTAATTCCCTTACATTGGCGGGTTCTTCAGATAATTTAGTGGTTGTGATTTTAAGCGTTTGGTAAGGCTGGAGTTGGAGGTGTGGGCTGATTAATTTTTGATTATTTTGTCTTTTTGATCTCCCAGTACACACCTGCTTATTTCAGATAACCTCTGATTATGTGGCAACTCTTTGTATGCAATCATGATACTGGCATTTTTTAACATCTTGTTTTTTGGTTCTGTTTTTCAAGGTATGATCCTAATGCTAAAGCCCTGTTTTGCTTCTTTTTCTTCCCTCGGTTTTATTTATATTTCGATGTTAGGACTAGGTGGCCTATAATCCTTTCAGGGAATAGAATATAGAACTGACCTGCAGATTCTCTAAAGCTGAGAAGCGATTTTTTTTTTTTTTTACCATCATCAGAAACTCTGTGCAGATGTTGATTAGTTTTCCCTTTGGAAAAGCAATTCCTTGCCCCCCCCAAATATTATTACTATATAATCATACTATCATATTCTTAAAATCTACTGTTAAAAATGAATTTACTTGGTTTTGAGTATTGAGTATAGTTATTTTCTGTTGACATGAAAAGCTCCTAGAATAATTCTTTATAAAGTTACAGATAAAGGCCAATTGAATTCTTTCACAACTCTAAAGCCTAAGATATGTTCTGTATCTTCAGTTTTTTCCTAAATCAAATGAAATGTGACTCAGAATCTTTCTTCTAGATAGTTGGGGAATTCACCATTTTGGTCATTTTTTGGGGTTCCCCTTTCCATTGGTGTCCTGCAAGTCTTTGAAAGGCCTTTGAGTACACAGAAAAGGAATCTCCTGGCAGATATAACGAGTTTGCCTTTTTTTCCTTGCCTAGGGATCTCAGTTATTCTAGATCATTTTCTAAAATCCAAGGTTTTCCAAAACAAAGAACTCTTAACACATTTTGAGGGCGAGGAAATCCAGACTTCAGGGACATAGCCATACCTGCCATCTAAAAGTAAAAAAGGAAATATGCCTGTTGCTCATTTTTAAAGACTTAACACAGTTACTTTTGCAGTCAGGTTATCTTGCAATCTCATTCATCAAGTTTTAGCAGGTTGCTTGCTAAGAGATTCTGAAAGAATGCAACAAAGGGAAAGCTAAAGAATCCTAAGGGGGATGAGATCTATAATGCTAGTTCCTTCTGTCTATGAGGTTGTCACAGCTAGGTGGCAGTTTAAGCACACTTGCCTGTCATACTGAGCTTACAAAGGGCAGGAATGTGGCTGATTTTAAAACTCAGCTTATAGTGTATTATATGATTTGTTGCCTAAATCCTAATACTGTCGAGAAGGAAAATATGTGCCATTACTAATGATGCAAGAGAACAGGAGTTAACTAAGCTTGTCCAGGATAAACTGGATGCATAGTCACCTTATATATAGATAAAATTAAATAAGTGTCAGTACCTTGCAAACTGAATTATTTGATGTACGGATTCTTTCTTGGAAAACCTTATGTTAAGTTGACATTGTTTACGATCTATTTGAGAAAACCAAAACGTAAACAGGCAACTGAAGTATGATGAAATAGATTCTATGATTGGGTAAAAACAGTATATTCTTTTAAATTAAATCTGACCATAAATGAGGATATCGCCAATTGCAGCTAATAGAAAATCCAACTCAAACTGGCTGTAGAAGAAAGAAAATTATTGGCTTATGAAATGGAGCTATTATGTGGGCCTCAGGCATGGCATACGCAAGACCCCAGCTCATTGCTTAGTTTTGCCCTTCCACATTGGCATAGCTATTATAGGATATATTGTGCATACCATACTATATTAAAAAGGAAAGAAAACTTTCCTTTTTTGACCTTCAGATGGAAGTGCTGAGCTTCTCTCTGATTGGACTAGCTTAAGCCGTATACTCACACTTAAACAAATCACTGTGGCAAGGAGGGTGGAAGTTTCCACTCTCATTCCTTGGTTTTGTAGAATGAGATATTGTAAAGGTTAACAGTAAACCTACTCTAGTCACTCCCATGTCAAGAAAGATTTCCCGGAGAAATCAGTATTTAAATGAAATAAAAATCCTTTATAACCAAACTAGCCCTCTTCTATATATGGTTCGTTTTTTGTTTCATTAAATTTTCCCATTTCTCAGTAGCGTTATGTAAGTAATTGTGGGATTTAAAAGCTGGAAAGAGAAAGAAGATGCAGAATGCCATCTCTTTTCTCCTTTCAAAAGGAATCAAAATGAACATACATATTCATTTTCTTTCATTAAACATCTAGAGAAATATAATGTATCGCATAAGCATGTATAAACAAGGATTCCCAACATGGAAAACAAGAAAAAATTTGTCATTACCTTATTTCATTCCCTTTTTTTATCCTTTTTTGTTTTTCCCATTCTCACGTCCTCGATGACATCTCCAAACGTCAGCTTTAATTCGTAATAAAACTTGAGCACGGAATACTGTTGTTGTAGTTTGTCCACTCCACCCTCTCCTCAAACGTAGAGGAACTTGCATAATATGTGAACATGTGTCCTGCTTTTTCTCATATTTGCAGAAATGGCATGAGCTTTTCTGGAGTCGGGCATCTAAAACCTTGCCTTCTGTGTTACTGGCAAGCTATACAACTTCTACAATTCTCAGTTTGAGTGTTTGTAAAACTGGAATAGAAAACTCTTTGTCACAGTGTAGTTATCAGGATTAAAAGCACACTTTAAGATCTTTGTAAATAAATCCAGCTCTGCAGTTGTATTTGTTCTACCTGTGTGTTACTTGTCGTCACATTTTCTTTTTGTTGAACATAACAGTAGTATTTTACATCATTCATCAAAGTAGACAATTAAGTAAAGTCACTCTTTAAAACAAACACTAATTTTAGAGGATTCGGTAGGTTCGTATGGTGGTTCGTCTTGCTAATCACAGCAGTTATCCTTGGTGAAAAATGATAGACACTTGAAAAACCAATTAATCATGATAGCTATTTTTGCAGTATAAATAAATCAAACTTTCAGATCTGAGATGAAATCAAAAGGGCAATGGTAGTGTTTCCCAGTCCCTTGTCATTTGATGCTACAAAGTACTTTTAAATAGAGAGAAACTTATTTTACTCGAATTGTTGTCCAAGTGCTTCAGAAAATGTGTGTTTTCCTAATAGATGAGAATTTTTTACTTGGATTAGAAAGAAATGCTTGGAGAGTAGTGAGAGGAGCACCTTCTGTTGAAACAGGTTTTTAGACAGTAGAGTATGATGAGTGTGCCTCAAATCAAAGATGAGATAGCTTTGAGAGACTCAGTGGCTAGAGACAGGTATGTTTGAGCCTACAGTGGTATGCAAGGATATTTGCACCTTCTTTCTTCTAAATCATTCTTACCTTAAATCTCCAGTTACTTACTGAAGGGGGAATGGGAAGAAAATGTGCATGCTATTATGGGAAAAGTTTTGCCTCTATACTATGGAGACCTTTAGAACAAGAATGTTCTGGACATTAATGCCAACTGCCTAGCATTTATTTACTTGAAGATAATATCACACCTTGTGTTTCTGGGAAGCAGTCACCGAGATGCAGGTGAGCATACCGGATGTTTATTTGGGAGTGCTCTTGGGGTCAACAGAAGGGGGCAGAAGGAGAAGCTGGACTGTGAAGCATTCCCAGTAGGGGCCTCATGTGACCTGAAGCTGAAGGGACCCTTCAGAATTGTTATGATTTGGGGAAAGAGGACCAGCCCTTTATAACTTCATGTCAGTCACTCATTGGAGAAGAGCTTTCAAGGAGGGAAATACAAACATGAGAGATGATGTTCTTCAGCCAAGGCAATTCCTAGAAGGGAGTTGACAAGCTGAGGGTTGTCTATCAGAAGCACTACCAGCAGCTGAGGAAGTAAGTCCCTCATTCCTGAAGGGGAATCTGGGAAGCATATTACAGCTTCTCAGTGCAGATAAGTTCATTATTTCAGACAGGGACCAGCTGGGGAAAAAATTAAATGTCCAAAATTAAGTAGATTGCTAGAAAAATTACATTGTATTATATGCCAATATGTACTGTATGATATCGTTTTGTTGCAATATTTATTGCATACCCAAGTACATATATATTACTTTATAGAAACACATACCAAATAGATTTCTGCGAAGATTATGCATACCCATATGGAGTGCTATGACAGGAGAGATAGATAGATAGATAGACAGATAGATAGATAGATATGGCTATAGATACATGTAGTCTATATAGCCATATATATAGCCATATACATATATGTGTGTGTGTGTATATATATATATATATACACACACACACATAGCAAAATCTTAGGATGCTAAGTGAGGGTTACCCTCACTGTCAGGTGTTACGATTACAGTCTGTATGAAAGGTTCACTTAAGGCAATGATATATATATATATATCGATATATATATATATCGATATATATAGATATATATATATCGATATATATATAGATATATATATCACTGATACAAATATTTATAATTATATACAATAAAAATTAATAAAAATTAGAATTGTCTTTGGATGGGTAGGGTTATGGGTGTTATTTATGCTGTTTTACAGAATGCTGTTTCCATATAGTGTTATGAATGTGTACTGTTTCTTTATATCAAGTAAAAACAGCAAAGGAAACTTTAAATGATCACTGTAGAAAAGAATTCCAATGTTGTATATTTAGATTTGTTCAACTTTTCCATTAAAAATATTGAATAATAGAAATAAATATAAGAATATGAAAAAAGAGCAGATTTTGAAAAATGGAAAGAAATGCTTAAAGACACAGAATTGTTGCTGAGCTGCCGTTATTGAAACATACAGCATTTGGCTTTGGCCATATTGCTTCTGACAAACTTCTTTTGGCCAAAACATATTAGGCCAAATAATATGCTGCTATAAAATTCTGGGCACTTTTACTTACCATTTATTTTGTTTGTTTTAGTATATACCAGGCACTGTACTATGCACATGGCGTTTAATATGTTTAATCCTCTCAAGTGTAGTGCACACTAACTGGTATTATACTTCTTCCGTAAAGGAAGTGAATCAGAAAGGTTAAGTTAATTGCCCAAAGCAGTACCATTGGTAAATGCCTGGATTCCAGCCCAGGCTTATTGGCAAGAAACCATGTGTATACACACACACACACACGCACACACACACATATATACATATATATTTGCATATACAAATTACATGTGCAACATATATTTATGCTGAACCTTAGTATTGAGAAATACTCTTTAGGACGTATCTGGGGAATAGAAAGAGTAGGGATGAAAATGTGTTTGCTTAAGAAAGATGATACATTAAAATAGGCTTTCTTATGATCTTCAACTGTCCTTTGAAAAAATATACCCAGGGAAGCAATAATAGGGAATCTGAATCTTGAGCAGAAAAGCAGCAGAGAACTTGTCAAAGAGCTAAGATAAAAATGTCAAAGAACAGAATAATTTTGCAGCCCCGATAGGCACCCATAGGGAAAGAAAAATTGGTCTCACCACAGTTTGCATCTCCATAAACTAATGTCTGGTATCCAGCTATGATCAAGCTCGTTCTTCCCCTTCCCCACCCCTCACCACACGCATGCATCTCAGCGGATAATTATATAGATAACTGTCTGTCTTCTTAACCGAGTGACTAAGCCCAGTTCTTGTTTGGATTGTGGGGGAAAAGTGATAATACGAGTAATAATAGATGAAAGACAAGGCAGGATTGTGAAATTATTCAATTGATAGAAATAGTGCACAGAGGTGGAATGAAATCTTTAAAGATCTGGTTATTAAACCATGTTGGACAAATACAACCACAAGGAAATCAAAAGAGAATTTTTTAAGGTTTTTATTTAAATATCAGTTAGTTAACATACAATGTAATATCAGTTTCAGGTGTACAATTTAGTGATTCAGCACTTCCATACAACATCCGGTGTTCATCACAACAAGTGCCCTCCTTAATCCCCATCACCTGTTTAAAAAGAAAGAGAGAGAGAGAGAGAAATTTAATGCTATACTCCAAGAACAAAATCAAACCCATTATTGAATGGAAGGAGGTGAGGATTACAGGGAACTATTGTTTTTGTACTTGTCATACTTTGAGTATATATTATTAAAGAATAATAAATTTTAGGGGTCAGCTGGGTGGCTCAGTCGGTTTAGTGTCATGATCCCAGGGTTCTGGGATTGAGCCCCATGTTGGAGCCTGCTTCTCCCTCTTCCTGCTGCTCCCCCTGCTTGTATTCTCTCTCTCTGTGTCAAGTGTGTGGCTTGTACAATGTTATTGTCCTTGATCAATATTGTTATACACAGCTGTGAGATTATTTTCGGTAGATAGCAAAAATAGTAGCAAAAGCTTAGTATGGTAAATAAGGGTTAGTTACTCTCCTCTACCCTCGCTATCAGGTATTATGATCACAATCTGTGTAAAAGATTTACTCGAGACAGATGAGAATATTCTAAAACTTAAGGGTAGGATTCAATTAACCTTAGAGAAGGTATCAAGCAATCAGTATCTTTGGATTCAGTGAAGAGATACAGCATAGTTTGGACATCAAAACTTGGGTACCATTCCAAAAAGTACAGGGTCAGTAGCTTGCTGGATTTTTGTATTTGGTCCTGATAAAGATTAGGAGTGTCTCTAATATATTTTAACACAAACATGTATCTAGAATAACACTGATCTCATAAATGAAAATTCATTTCTAACATTCATTTTGCTCATTAGCAAGACCTCTAGTGTTGACTCTGATTGAAATGGTAAAATGCTTGTAACACCTGCCTCAGGCATCTGACCTTTCTGATTAAAGTCTGACCCCATCCCCCATATGAGTTCCTGATTGAGGCAACTGACTGCTAACACGTTCATACTATCGCATATATAATATCTGTGCTGAAGAATCTTAAAGTAAATTACAGACTTCATAACATACAATTCATAATTTTTTTATTACGAAAGATGATTTTTGGGTTTTGTTTTGTTGTGTTTTACTACAGACATTTTAACATGCATCAAATCAAGAGTCTTCAATAATTCATAATCTCCAAGGTGAAATTTCTTCCTCTAACTTACCTTCCTTACAGAAGTCATCATGGGCAGTTGAAATATGTATGTGTAGGTTTGCCTTGATTTCAGGTATTCAGCCTTAAGAATATATCTGTCTAGTAAACAAGCCAACTCTGTGTCAACTAGTGTTTAAAAATTTTTTTTTAAGATCTATTTATTTGAGAGAGAGAGAGAGAACATGGGTGCACACACAGGCACCAGCAGGGGGAGGGGCAGAGAGAATCTTTAAGCAGACTCCCCACTGAGTGCAAACTTGACTCAGGGATCAATTACAGGACCCTGAGATCATGACCTGAGCCAAAACCAAGAGTCGGCTGCTTAACCCACTGAACTATCCAGGTGCCCCTGGGTCAACAGGTATTTTTGCCAGGATTTTGTCCTTATTCATAAATATTTTAAGTGAGACATTTCTTTCATCTTTGTGCCCCAACTACAGAAGCAATTTGATTATTTTTAGTGGTCTAACAACAAAACAAAGCGTGAAGCCCCCAAATTAAAAATTCATTGTATATATTCAGAAGAGGCAACCATTTTGTGTTGGTTCAATCACAAATGAAGTGCTGTTATATGAGAATATCTCCCTGCCTTGTATGGGGGTAATGGGGCATGGGATTTACAGATTCGACAATAACTGAGAGATTGAAAAGATATGTAGCTCTTCCCTACAACTTTACTTAATGAAACCCTCAGTGTTGCTGTGAGAAGAGCTTATTGTTTGCTTTTCATGCAAATCATCTTAGTTTTTATTTGTTTATCTAATAGTCTGTAATTTAGAATAATGTAGTCTTTTTTTCTGGTGTTGTTGTGAAGTATTCAGCAAGCCAAAAATGCTAACAGGAAATAGATTAGCAAGTATCCCATAAATCCCAGTTGATTCTTTCTCTTTCCCTTCCTTCCCCCTTCTTCCCTTCCTTCTTTGTCTTCTTTCCTTCCTTCGTTTCCTTCTTTGTTTTCTTCTTTCTTCCCTTTCTCCCTTTCTTTCTTTCTCTTTTCCTGTTGATCTATCTATATTTTCTGCTTTGTCAATAAGAGAATCATTTATTGTAAACAGACCGGCTGATAGTGAATTTTTTGTGAAGTCGTATGAGATGGTGGGTGGGTGGTCTCTTGGGGGGCTCTTGCCTGGTGCTCTGCGTTTGGGATAGGGCTTTGGAGTAGTGCCCTTATTTGCTATTCTCAGTCTCCCAACTCTGTGACTAATTCCAAGGTAGATGAAGGTTATGATCTTAAACTCATTTTTAAAAATAATTTCTAATAATATTGCTCTTCTTAAAAATAAACATCTCTCCAGTATGAACCTTTACATTAAAGGATGAATGCAGGTGAGCCCGTGGTGCAACCTTTACACCAGACACATGTATGGACTGATAAACCATGTCAGAGACTTGAGTTGTAGCCTTCTTTTCTCTGTACCTTTTTGTATATCTGAGACGTTTCGCCATAATGTTCTGTAAAACAAGCTCATCATGGTTTTAAGAGCTGGAGTGGGTAATGGGAAAGAGAGGATCAAAACGCTGCTTCAGCTCCCAAGCCTTGCTGTTAAGGTCGTCACCACCAACATTTTAAATGTGTGCTTTTACTATTTTGCAGTTCTTTGCCTTTGATTGCTCTTGTTGATGGAAGCCTTTAGGCATAATATTTATGTACAGGATTTATGCAGGATTCTTCCACTAAAGAGAGGATGAGTTATCTGTTGTACTTTGAGAAACCTCATCACTTAAAAATTTCTTAATTTGGTTTTGCTCAGAATGATCAGAAAGAATAAAGCCTATGTACGATTCATCTCCTGAGAATTAGTACGGAGGATTAATATTTCAGGTCTTTCTTAATATTGGCACATCTGTGAATCAGCAATAGATTTCTTTCTAGTTTGAAATATAAAATTCTAGACTAAATATAATATTCTAGATTAAATATAAAATTCTAGATTAAAATCTCACTGATGTTTCACCACCAGATGATTCTGTGTTTCAATTTTCTTCCACTTTGTTTTCAACTTATCATTGAGGAGTATTTCACAGGTCTCTTCCCTCTATTTGTTTTGTTTGTGTACATGTTTGTATTTCATCGCTTGGGAGAAAATCTGTCATTCTGAAGGTAATTTACCTGAAAATGAAAGAAAGCCGCCTCAACTCAAACTGCATAGTAATTATCTATCAGTTATCATTGTTCATCAGTTCCCTGTTTTGGGAGGGGAGGATCGGCCAGCCTCCCCACCTCCCTCATACCCCACCACAACACATCCTACTGATTCATTCAAGTCCTTGGGCTAAATTGGCCACCCACTGTGTTCTTGTTGTTTTGTGTATGGTAGTGAAAAGATTTAATTGGATATTGTTGAAAAGACACAGAGGCTAACTCTCAATTTTCATATGTGGCTCTTCCTTCTCTCTCTGCACCGCCTCCTTTCCTTGATGAGAAAATTGCCTTCTCCATGGCAACAATTAAAAAAAAAGAAAAGCTTTCAGATTTTTGGTAGTACTTGTTGCAGAGAAAAGAAGTCAAAAGTAGAAGCAGTTTAAAAATGAGAAGGGGGAGGAAGACAGCTGGGGAGAAGGCTTAATGTTGATGAGTGGGTGTTGATGGGGGAGAATGAAGCTCAATGAGCAAAGCTGAGGGGAAGTTGGCGTCTCTGTATCCAGGAAGGCGGTACCCCTTCCTTTCCTGCAGGCTGTCGTTCCCCCAAAGATAAGGACTTTGTTCTGGATTTCTGCCAGGATTCACTCCTGGAAGAGCTGCTTGTCACAAAACAGCAACACCTTGATTTCCTCAGGGAGTCACAGTTCATTAATTTTTTTTTAATGTAACGCTTTTGTGAGCTGCAGTTTCCACCTCTTAATAGGGATATCCAGAGGGACTTTTGGTGACTGGGATGAGGGAGAGGCGACAGTACACCTCAACTGCCTCTGGCGGCCTTTGGTTAAACTAGGTCCTCCCTGGAGAGCTGGATTCTCACTGCTTAATGCCTCCTGTGCTTTCTAGATTGTAGAAGTTTGTAACCCTTGACACTGGCTCTCACATGGCGCTTAAGCGGCCCCCAAAAGTATGCCACGTCCTGGCAGGGAGTTTCATGCGAAATGACAACAGAACATTTGTGGTAGGCTGACTAATAGCTCCCCAAAGATAGCCATGTCCTCATCCCTGGAACCTGTGAGCATGTTACCTTACACAGTGGGAGGGACTTGCAGAGGGGTGAAGTTAAGGATGTTAACATGAGGTGCGCCTGGGTGGCTCAGTCAGTTAAGTGTCTGCCTTTGGCTCAGGTCATGATCGTGTAGTCCCAGGATGGGCTCCCTGCTCAGCTGGGAGTCTGCTTCTCTCTCTGACCCTCCCCCCTCTTGTGCTCTCTCTCACTCTCTCTCTCCAATAAATCAATCTTTATTTTTAAAAAAGTCTTAAATAAAAGGATGTTGACATGGGGGGATCTTGATGGATTATTTTTGGGTGCCCATTGTAATCACAAAGGTCCTCAGAAGAGAGGAGGAAGTGTGATCGTGCAAGCAGGCAGGGGGAAGAATGAGAAGTTGCTAACCTCCTGGCTTTGAAGATGGGCAACGGGGCCAAGAGCCAAGGACGGCAGGCAGCCTCTAGAAGCTGGAAAAGGCAAGGGAACCAGACCTCTCTTAGAGACTCCAGAAGGAACAGAAGCTCTGCTGACACTTTAATTTTTGCTTCTAAGACCTATTTTCAGATTTCTGCCCTCCAGAACTGTAAAACAATAAATGAAGATATTTTTAAGCCACTTGATTAGTGATAATGTGTGACAACAGCCATAGGAAACTAATATAGCTGTGAAAATTTACTAATAACTGATTTTGCATAATTTTAATATGGGCTCTCTTACTGGGGTTTATTTTTTTCTTAATTACAAGGAGTTAAATAGGGTATAGAGAAAATGGCATGATCCTTCCATTTTAACTACAGAAATACGTATTTCCAGTATTAAAAAAAAAGGCAAATTTGAATGCAATTGTGTGGAATGACAACACTACAGATAAAAACTGAGAAAGTGTCCATTTGGAAAAAAATGAATGGTAACAAACCAGTTATGTAATTTTCCCTCCTGTTTTTTTTCCCCCGCGATGTGTTTAACCCCTTGCACTCAGTTTTAGATACTGTAGATACTGTTGAATAGCAGGGAAGCCTTCACGGGTTTGGTGGCATGAGAAGCGCCACAAGGGCAAGAAAGGGAAGAATATGTTTGAGAAGAGAGAGCAGAGTAGTTTGTACAGAGGTCTGTAGCATGCAGACAGGGATAGGCTTAGGAGTCAGGCAGCTCTGAGTCCAAATGCTTTTCTACTTGGACGTGGCTGGCTGTCTTTGGGAAAGTGGCTCCTGTGTAAGAATGGATATCTAGTATCCAACTAGGTAGCATCGTTGTCAGGACGAAATCATGTTTGTGAAACACTGAGTCCAGCTTCTGCTACAACGCAGCTGCCCCAGAAGTCCTGACTATGAAGTCCTGGAAAAGGAGGATCTGGGGCATTTTGTTCCACCTCCCCCACATCTTAGTCTTGTGACCTTGAGGAAATTATGTAACCTCTCTGTGCCTCATTTTTCCTGTTTATAAAAGACAGTAAGAGTACCTAGCTCAGGTGGTTGGTCTCCATTAATATAGGTAAGATGCTTAGGGCAGTAGCTGGCACACAGGAAACTCACAACACTAGTTGTTATTGTGTTGTAATTGTTACGCCGTAGGAGTGTGTATTTGATCTTTGCCAAAAGGCCGAGAAGCGGTGCTGTCGGAGTTTGAATTGTAAGGTGGTGCGCTTTTGGAGAACAGGGTGACGGGTTTTAGTAGTTATTGCCAGTGAGTACTGTATTGGACTGGATCAGGATTGGGGCAGATAATTACTTTTAAAAGATTACAAGATGGATATTTACTAAACCAAGCTGTTTAATCAATTGCAACCCTCAGATTCCCTTTCTTTCTTGGTTTTTTTAACCTTCCATTTTGGGCTGCCCATTGTACAAACATTTAATATTCAGACTTCTCTTTAGTAACACATGTGGTATGAGTTAACTTTTGTCACTACTTGTGTCTATGTCGTCCGTTTTGTGAACCGACAGCTTGGAATTAGCTTTCACATTAGCCTACCTAGCTTTGTGAAGTTTTAATTGAAGTATTGACCTCATTACCACCCCTCTGGCCACTATCTTAGAGAAAAGTTCCATTAAAAGTAAGGCAGATCATTAATAGAACACACACAGAGAGAGAGAGATAGAATTGAGATTGAAGTATTGGAAATTAGAAGCCACTGGCCGTACTGTTTTATGTATTATTCCCAGTTTTTATCTCACCTGGTTTCATGCCACCAAAATATCTGAGGCAGCAAAGGGTAAGCCATTTTGCTCACATCGTGTAAATAAAACAGATAAGCGAATAGAGAGTTCTTACTGCATCCTTTCTCCAGGGATTGCTGCTTCTTTTTAAATTACTTAAAATTTATTGAAATGGGTGTTAATAATAAGCGCCCTTCCCAATAAAACAGAATTAAACTTAACTCTTCCCTATAATGTAAACGGCTTGATTAGGTATGCAGCATTACAAAATCCATTTAAGAACTGATTATACTTGCCCTTGGAGCACATCTAGAAGCTCGCAGTTAAGAAGCTGTACACATTTTCCTATCAGAGAGAACATAAAGTTGCCATATTCCTCCGAATCGGCTTCGTTGGAGCCATGTGTTTGCCTGGAACTATGCCACATAAAGCAACCCCCCCCCCCACCGAAGCTGGGCTTTTCTCATGCCGCAGAGCAAGTGTGTGATTCACTGGCACAGTGTGCTCACGTAGACCCATTTTTATAGGATAAGAACTAGTACAGTCCAGGGAATTGCAGAGTATATCTGAGGTTCTCCCCTTAGACTATGTCCCCTCCTTTAAAAGCTGTCACGCTGTAAGTTCCAATTGAGTTATTTCCTACGGGGAAATATATTCTATTGTAATTTTTATGTCCCCCAATAACAGTCTGTTCTTTGTTTACTGAAGAGAGCTTTTATGTCATAAAATGGTTTTTTTTTGACAGAGAAGCAGAATCATTGTTTTTATTATAGAAATTTTCCTCTTACAACAGCAAAAATAAATAGCTCATCCCTTAAGCTCCTGATCGATGTCTAACACCTCCTACCCCCAGCAACACTTCACTGCAAGTGTATTAACACTCCGTGAGAGCAGCTCTATTCACCTACCAAGAAACGATCTTCACAAATGATTTGCAGCTAAGCCAGGGCTTAAACACATAGTACCCAATCAAGGGCAGATTTTTATCTTTTCCCCAGTCATATAATTTCGGAGAAGAAACCAATTAATGCCAGTCTCTGAGAATATGCAAAGTATCTTGTCTCTTTTGCAGCATGACACCCAAGGGTTAAGCTTTTTGTTCGTCATACGTATGTCTAAATGGCACACAGTGCACTGTTTTGATGCAAAGGTATGGTAGAGATTTGCACGCACCTCGTTTCTCCTTTCGAACATTGATGCTCCTGTGCTCCCTCCCTGCTTCCCATGCTCCCTCATTCTCCACTTGCTTGTCAAGCTCCAAGAGATTTCCATACCATGAAGATATTTTTTAGCACAAGCACAGAATTGTTCACGATCTGTCTGTTATTTTGGCTTCGTAGCTCTCAGAATTTGGTGACGTCAGAAGGTCGAGACCCGATCAATCAAATACATTCTACATAACGTATTCCTCAATTGCTGTTCTTACAAAGAGACCAGGACTACCTGTATTTGACTAATTTCTACCTAAGGTATTTGAATGCTGATAAATAGATTTATTACTTTCATCTCCCCCCAGTTTGGTTGATATAAATGTAATTATCCTCATTTTACAGATGAATAAACTGAGCCTGATTCTCTCCCTACATAGGCAACATGAATCGAACAGCTGTGCCAGTTATTTTGATAATTCACGTCTTCACATGCGCCACTTAAAGATAGGAAAAGGATATTTGGGGGCTTGAATTACTCCAACTGACCGTGTACATGAGTTTTAATTGCCTCTAGATAATTGCTCATTTCCCCACTTGACCTGCATGTACAGGTAGCTTCACAGAACAGTATAATATCTCTTACTTTGCCTCAGTTTATTGATGGCTGCCACTAGCAATAAAAACCCAGGTTCTTGTCTCAGCTAAATAAGTGGTATCTTTAAAATGTTTTGAAAACACGAAAAGGCTGAAAGCATTCTTAACATAACTTTTTATTTGCTTTGAACTTTTATTTTTGAAGGGATTAGTAAAGTACTTGTTAAGTAACAGGCTACTTTCCTAGAACCTGAAGAAATTTAAACAGAGGGTCTGGAAAAGGTTTTTCTTGGACTGTTGCAATGTCGTTTTCCAGTCCTCCCTTCAAAAGGACTTTGGATGCAATGGTGCAAGGTTGATATTTCTAAAATGCCACTTTTCTTGTGGCTTTCCTCCATTCTCAAGACTCCACTGCTTCCCACTGCATCCGGCATCACCTGCTTGCTCATTTCTCTGGTAGTCTGAGCCCCCACCTCCCTTCCCAGCTTGATCACAGTCATCATAGCTCTGCTCACTGCACACGCACCCTTCTTCCAAGCACTCTCGTGTATTGGTACCTCCACACATTGGTGCAGGCCCAGTCCTTGCCCTGGAATCGGCCCTCCCGTCACTAGTTCGTTATCAGTCCTGCTCATCCCCCAAATGATCATTCAGGTTCCTGATCCTCTAAGGCACTTCCCATGAGCATGCGCATATGAGAATTGCATTCCTCAGAATCCGTCAGTAGAGTCTGTGGTCTGCAGACCGTGAGGTGTGTCATTTACATACCGTGTTGTCTTATTGGCTAACGGCGTGTGTGAATGTGAATGGGCAGGCCTGAAGGTCGTCCCCCCAAAAGCATTGCAAGTCCCTTGAATTCACTGAGGATGCTCTTTTGTGCCATCCTCTATCATGCACAAAGCACATTTCCTACTGTCACGTATTGTGCATAGAATCCTGCCAATAAATATTTTTTGCCCATTTGATTATTGGTGCTCACTTACCTGTTAACGGGGGCCTTCTTTATCTGCATTTCTACGGCTTTGGACAACATCTTTAGGATGCAAAATCAGGATGTTCTGCACCAGGCAAAATATTACAAACAATGCCCTCAGATAATTCTGTTTCACTACTCATGTCATGTCATTTATCCTCCATTTTATTAATTTGGTTCACTTATAATTCAATTTGCTGTATAGGGCACTGATTAGATAAAAGACAATTTATCTTGACCAATTGAAGTTAGAAGGCTTCCAAAATGGTGTTATTCAAGGTAGAACAAGAAAAGGATAAGGGAAAATTTGAGCAGAAAAAAATCCCCAAATATGGATACTGTAAAATGATTTCATTTTTCCCTTTCCTCTAAAATATGTGAAGGGAGAAAAAAAATGTCACTTATTTCATCGGGTCATAACATCAAAAGTGAATGTGATGTGCATGACAGAAACTGGTCTTAAAACTGCCCCAATTATCCTTTGTCAATATGCAAAATTTACGGAACAATAGGGTTTCAAGCAATGCGAACTATGTAGAATAACAGATCTAATGTTGAGCAGCTAAAAATATCAGCGCCCTTTCTGTCAGCTTAGAAATGTATTTGCAAATCATTATCAACAAATTGTAGCCTAAAATTATTCTTTCTTCTTGACTTTGAAATTATATTTTGAGATCCCCAAATTAGACCACATTATTTACTTACTGGCTCGTGTCACTGAAAGGAGTTTCATTTTTGCGTGTTGAGGGGTTTATGAAATGACAAGTAAATCAGTCCTTTAAGTTTTCTGTGGCAGAATAACTGGGAAATGATCTTCATAATCTCTTTTTTTAACCACAGGAAAGAATTTATTTTTAAAATAACATACTAATAGTTGGACACCTGGGTGGCTCAGTCGGTCAAGTGTCTGCGTCTTGATTTCGGCTCAGGTCATGATCTCAGGGTCCTGAGATGGAGCCCCCAGTCGGGCTCTGCGCTTGGCGGGGAGTCTGCTTGCAATTCTCTCTCCCTCTGCCCCAACCCCTCCTTGCGCAAGCACTTTCTCTCTTTCTCTCTCTCTCTCTCAAATAAATAAATAAATCTTTAAAAGAATAACATACTAATAGATTAGCTTTATAGTACACCATTACAAGAAAGACCTCAAATTTGGGAGGCTTAAGATAAATTTGTTAAGCCCCCCAAAATGCCAACAAATAAGAAAGACATTATTACAAAGAAATAGAGAAATAAATTCCACAGGCTGTCCTATGGGGTTTTTTTTATTATTATGTTCAGTTAGCCAGCATAGAGTACATCATAAGTTTTTGATGTAGTGTTCAATGATTCATTAGTTCCGTGTAACACCCAGCGCTCATCACAACATGTGCCCTCCTTAATACCCATCACCCTGTTACCCCATCCCCCACCCCATCCCCTCTGAAACCCTCAGTTTGCTTCCCGGGGTCCAGAGTCTCTCATTGTTCATCTCCCTTTTTGATTTTTCCCCCTTCAGATTTCCCTCTCTTCTTCTGTTGTCCTCCGTGTCCTATGGGTTTTTGAATCTAATAATAATTTCTGAAGTAGCTATCATGTTTTTCCTATTCCAAGTTAGCCAAATGATCACTAATTTTTATAATATTAATATACACTGCTTGAAACAGGGAGGTATGTTCTAGTAATTTCCACACCTTCCAGTTATAATTCACTTTCTTGTATTACTGTTTCCCCTTACTGTGTCCAGTCATTTAGTCAGCCAACACTTTCACTCATGGTTATCTGTTTACCATATTTCCAGGAAAAGACCAAGAACTAAGGAAGGTGTTCCAACCAGAAAGAATAAGGTACGCAAAGACACGGAGTAACGCAAGTCTTGGCTCCCATAGCTTCAGTTTTTCTAGTCTTCACTGTTACCCAGTTCCTCGTGATAAAATCCAAATACCTCAGATGGATTTTTAAAAACCCAACCGTAAAACAAGATAAATTGCTTTTTATCTAATGAGGGTGCCCCATACAGCAAATTTAATTCTCAGTAAACCAGATGTATAAAGTGGAGGATAAATGACATGATGTGAGTCGTGAAATGTAACTCTGAGGGCTTCCACTCTGCTTGTCTAAACTTATCTCCTATTTTTTTCCAGTGAAATTGTAGGTACCAGCTAGCCCAGCTGAAGCTCTATTTTATTTCTATGTCTTAACTCATGGTTTTCTTTCCTTTATAATGCCCTCCCCATGACCTAGCCAAATCTTCCAAGGTTCAACTACAGCCCCATCCCTTCTGTGAAGTCTTTCCAGAGAATTCCTGCATGTGATAACTCCCCAAACTGATTCCTTTTAGTGGTTGTTTCTGTTTTCACCATTTACTTTGGTACTTTTGCTGGTCTCTTTCTCAGATATACTACTATCAAACTTCTTGTTGCATCCTGGGAGGCCGGGTACTATGAGCAGCAGCAGTGAGCTTGCTATTACCTGTGGATTGTGTCCTTCTAGTGGGAGGCACTGGTAGAGCCGAGGGAGAGAGGAGAGCAAGCCGGGTGTTGGTTAGGTCCCTTTACAGCCGTAGCTCCTATCAAGAGGTTCTCTTCCTGCAGCTATTTCTCAGATTCTATTAACTGTACCCTCCACTTGGCTCTTCCAGCCCTGAGGAAAGCCTCCCCTTCCCGATTTGAATGGGTCATTTGTCTATTGCAGGTACTCTGACTGATTCAGTACTTAGGTAATTAGATAGATAGTTAATTTCCCGTTTTGTATTCCCATATCAAGTTCCTGTCCCATTTAATCTCATCTGTGTGATAATTACATTGTACTCTAGTATGCTATAGTACACTACAGCATACATACTTTGTAACCATATCGTACTATACCCTGTCTTTTACGTGTGTGTGCTCTGGGGCCAAATGTCCTGTGTTACAAGTTCTGACCCTTAACCAGTCTGTGATCCTGGACAAATTGCTTAACTTCTTTGTCTCTCATTTTCCTTCTCTGTAAAATGAAGACTCACCTTTTGTTGAATGGTTCAGTAACTTGCCAAAAATAATAAGCCAAGTAAATGGCAGCCAGAATTCAAACCCAGGCACCCTGACTCCAGAGTCCATTCTTTGTGGGCTGTGATAGACCATTCTGGCGCATAGTAAATGCTTAATAAACAATTATTACTGTTGTTATGAGTATTATTTCCCACTGTATTAGTTCTTTATGAGTCTTCATTTTCTGCTAGGTGATGAGTTCCTTAAAGAAAGAGGCCAAGGTTTATTTGTGTATGTCTGTTAGCCGAGTGTTTGGCCTATAGTTGCAGGTTAATAACTGTTCTTGGAATTAATTATTAGTTGTTTCTCATGTATTTGTCAAGGCCACCCTAGCCTTGGGAACAACTAATACTTAGGTAAAACTGCAAATGGAATTTGAGATCCCCACAGCCATTTTTGTTGCCAGAACCACAGCTTCCCCTTTCAATCCCAAATTCTTAGATGATCCACCCCTTTCTCTGGAGGTTCCTTGCTTTACTTCCGCCCAATCACAATGACTTTGCTTCTCCAGTAACCATTGGTCCTGATAGGGTCCCATCTTAGACGACTGCCAACTGTTTTGTTCTGCTTTCCTGACCGGAAGAGATTTTCCCCCCAAACATGTATCTTTTGGCTTCATGATTGCAACTGAAAGAAATTTAGAGTAAGTTCTCAGGAACTAAATAAGAGGCATTTGATGGACATAATATAATTTGGTTCATATGTGTTTTTCCCATCACCGGTTGACTAGTGCTTCAGACAAGATTCGCAACTTTTATTCTCTACTCACTTCAGGGTCAAGGTCAGGATTGGCCACATAATTTGTGGGGCCCAGTGAAACTTGAAAATGAGGGGCCCCTTGTTCACAAAAATGATAAAGAATTTCAAGATGGGCTACAGAACCACAGAAAACAAAGCATGGGGCCCTTCTGTGTGCAGAGCCCAGTACAGCCACACAGGTGGCACACCCACAAAACTGGCCCTGATGGAGGTCTCTGCCTATCCAATGGAATATTTTTTTTCTTAGCTTTGCTACCTTTCCCAGCCTGAAAACTTGCCAAAAAGTTCCTTTTGCTATGTCTTCCAGGAAGCCTAATGGTTGTTATTTATAAAGGATTTTTGGTGGCTTGCTTTGATAACCTAGTATTCTTGAGCCACATGTGTAGAATAGAACCTCACCATTACCATGTAACACACCTATATCATCCTTTTTTTTCTCTCAAATTAAATTCTAGGCTCATTGAAAATAATGGCCACAGCCTTTTTTTTTTTTTTAAGTAACACTGGGTTTTACTAGAGGTACTTTTAAAATACTAATTTACCAGGGATGCACTGTATGGTGACTAACATAATGTAATAAAAAAAATTTTTTTAAATAAAATACTAATTTACTTGAATCTTAGGAAGGATATTAATAATGTCCAGAAACTGTGAGTTATACATCTAGGTGGTAGTATCATGGCATCGCCATGTTATGTCGATCTGAAGTATTGATGAGAGNCATCGCCATGTTATGTAGATCTGAAGTATTGATGAGAGGTTTAGGATCAAATAAAGGGCAAGAGTGGGTATATTCAATGGGGCTTGAGATGAAATATCCCAAGATGGGATTAAGCAAGAAATTATTTTATTTGAGGAAATATCTTTGTGAAAGGAAGTAGGGAGGAAGTCAAGGGAAGAGGGAGAGCCACTGATCAAAATGAAAGCCTGACCCCACATGAAAGGAGGAGGGAGCATCCCAGTGTGCCGCAGATCTAAGGAAGATGCAGCAGAGCTGTTGGGGAGTCACTGAGCCCAAGGCACCCGGAGGAGCCCTGTGTCTCCCTAACAAGGCTCTGCTGTAGTATCGTTATCACATTCAGTCATTGGTGGGGAGCGGTTGGCAGGAGGCTTGGCTTCTTTTCAGTGCAGCGATGGGTTTCCAAAGGCAGCAGCTGGGGTCCCCAGTCACTTAGGTCGCACTTGTAAAAGGCTTGCATGTCGTCATGGCCACTACAGTGGGTATTAGCAGCGGTGGTATTTAAAGCCTTGTAAGCATAAAACTACCAGAGGGAGACATGGGCAGTGCTTCTTGACGTTAATCTAGGCTTTGATTTTTTGGATTATGGCACCAAAACCACACACAACAAAAGCAAAAGTACACTAGTGGGAATGCATCAAATTTAAAAAAAAAAAACAAACAAACTTATGCACACCGAAAGAAAAGAAGTCAACAGAATGAAAGGAAACCTACAAAATGGGAGAAAATAGTTGCAAACCGTCTATCTGATAGGGGTTAAGATCCAAAATATATAAGGACCTCCTACAACTCCATAGCAAAAAATCCAAATAATCAGATTTAGAAATGGGCAGAAAAACTGAATAAACATTTTTCCAAAGAAGACATCCAAATGACCAGCAGGTACATGAGAAGGTGTTCAGCATCATTAATCATCAGAGAAGTAAAAATCAAAACTACAGTGAAGTAATACCTCACACCTGCTAGAATAGCTTTTTTCAAAAAGATAAGAGATTATAAGTGTCGGTGAGGGTGTGGAGAAAAAGGAACCCTTGTACACTGTTGTTAGGAATGTAAATTGGTATGGCCAATGTAGAAAATAGTATCGAGGTTCCTCAAAAAATTACACATAGAGCTATCATATGGTCCAGCAATCCCACTTTTGGATATATATCCAAAGGAAATGAAATCAGGATCTCAAAGAGATATCTGCACTGCCACGTTCATTGCAGCACTATTCACAATAGCCAAGATGTGGAAATAACTCAAATNCGTGGAAATAACTCAAATGCCCGTCAACAGATGAATCTATAAAGAAAACATGTATATGTATATATACAATGGAATATTATTCAGCTTCAAGAANGAGGGAAATCCTGCCATTTGTGATAACATAGATAAACTTGGAGGGCGTTATACTAAGTGAAATAAGGCAGACACAGAAGGACAAATACTGTATGATCTTACTCATATGTAGAATCTAAAAAAAGTCAAACTCAGAGAAACAGAGTAGAATGGTGGTTGCCAGGGCTGCGAAGTGAGGGAAATGGGACCGTATTGATCAAAGGGTACAAACTTTCAGTTTTAAGATGAATAAGTTCTAGAGATCTAATATACAGTATGGTAACTATAGTTAATAATAATGTACACTTGAAATTTGCCGGAAGGGTAGATCTTAAGTGTTCTTATCACACACACACACACACACACACACACACACACAAGTGACAGTGAGATGTTGACTATATTAACTAGTTTGAGTGTGGTGATTATTTTGTGATGTATACATATATCAAAATATCAAGTTGTATACCTTTATTTTTTAAAGATTTTGTTTATTTATTTTAGAGAGAGAGCTTGTGAGCAGGGGGACGANCACAAGTGACAGTGAGATGTTGACTATATTAACTAGTTTGAGTGTGGTGATTATTTTGTGCCCACAACGCTGAGGTCATGACCTGAGCTGAAACCAAGAGTCAGACACTTAACCTCCTGAGCCACCTAGGCGCCCCAAGTTGTACACCTTTATATACAATTTCTATTTGTCAGACTCACCCAGATAAAGCTAGAAAGTGTTTTAAAAAAAGAGTCTTAGAGGCAATTTAAAAAATACATTTTGTATAATTTAGACAAAGTCGAGATGGGGACCGTATAAGTCCCACTTCATTCTGAAGACCCTCCTTAACCCCTAAATGCGGTTAGCTATCTCTCCTGTGTGCTTCGATAACTCCCTGTGCTTCCCCTATCATAATACTCACCTCAGCTTATTGTGATTGCTTATTTACTGCCTGTCTTAATTAATAGTTTCTTTTCTCCTCGAGAAGAATAATTTTTCCTCCTTCACTTCTTTATCACCTGTGCCTAGGTCAAGGACTGAAAAAAATATTTGCTGAAACCCAAATTGGGGGGCATTCTACAAAATACCTGGCCTTTAAAACAGTCAACAGTATGAAGTTCAAAGAAAGGCAAACAACTATTTCAGATTAAAGGAGACTAAAGAGATATGACAACTAAATGCAATGCATGAGTCTGGACCAGTTAATGAAATGCAGTGAATGGGATAATTGTCATACTATGAACAAAGAATGTGGATTGAATTTATAGAATGAAAGCCATAGTAAATTTCCTGACTTTGAAATTGGGCTGAGGTTATGTAAGAAAATGCCTTTTTCTTAAGAAATAAACACTGAAGTATCAAAAGGTAAAGGGCACAATAGCTGCAGATGATTCACCAGTGGTTCAGAAAAGAATATCTATTATATGTACAGATATACATGCACAGAGAGAATGATAGAATGGGAAGTGATAAAGTGATAAAGATGTGGCAAAATGTTACCAATTGGTGCATCGGGGTGAAGGATATATGGGAGCTCTTGGACCATTCTTGCAATTTTTCTGCAAGTTTTAAATTATATAAAAATAAAATGCTTTCTCAAAAAGTTATTTCTTGAATGAATGGAGGACAAAAGGATAATCACAGTTAGAAGGTGTTTATGAAGAAGTTACCAAAAGAGATGCTGGTAGGACATTCAGAGAAGAAGCCAGTTTAAAATGTAAATGTGAGGGAGTGGAAGAAAATAGGGCTTCAGATGTGGCCAATCTATTTGCAGCCAAATGCAATAAAATAAATGAAGGTGCTCAGGGAGGCAGTTGGAAGCTAGACATATGAGTAGCATCCTCATAGGGAAAACTCCTCCAGTTTCTAGAACAGCTACAATTTAGGGCCTACCTGCCTTAATGATTATTTTTTTCCATCATAAAGTAGTTCAATAAACAATTTCACCTTGTCCATCTTTGATGTTAATTTTTTTAGGGTTGTAAATAAAGGAGTAGAAGGTTTGTATGTTTACATTACGGGTAAGCTTAAGTCATGTTTGCGTCTTGAAAATGGCAGCACCTGAAAATTACCGTGGGCCTTTGTTCTAAATATAACTATGTGAAGACTGTTGATTCTTGTAGAAAATATTAAAAATGTACAGAGTTTGTTGTTAAGGTCTTTTCTTAAACGTAAAAATACTAAATATTCAAGTAAACCATGGAGTTTTCTATTTGAGTATTATTTAGGTAGAATTTTATTTTACGAAATACAATAAAAAAGTGTAATTCTTTCTGAGAGCCTAAAATGACCTACTTAGAGTATGTATAGTTTCATTGTTTAACTCCCTTTTTCATAGGATTGCTATTTATAACCACTTCCTTCAACCCTGGGGGGACTTAGTAGGATTAACGACTTCTGATTCACTTTGTATTTGAAGATTTTCTTTTCTTCCATCTTTGCTCAGCTAGTGGAATCCATGATGAATTCTCATCTCCAAGGGGTAAGCTGTTTTTAGTAAAGCCCAGTAGCTGGCCCATGACTCCTTAGCAATAGCATTGATTCCTTCCTGCTCTCGTATTTGTTTGTTTCAGAACCATAGAATCCACATAGACATGCTCAATTCTCATGCTTCGGTACTGTTAAGCATGTAATGGTTTTAGTTTTGTTCACTGAAGTTATATGTGTAATGAATACCGGGGATCTTATCAGAAAAACAAATAAGCATAAATAGCATTCTACCTGTTTAGCATGACAAATATGGACCACTACAGCTAGAATGAGGACGTTGAACAAAAGAAGAGGACTGGAGATCATTTGAGGATGAGGATTAGAGTAGAGTGTTCTGGAGAGAGAAGCATCTGGTAAGAACACCAGATGGGGGCAAAGAACAGAATTTCATAGACGGGTATTTCGGAGGTGGGTACTTTAATGATTAGATCCAAGGTGTTCTCCCATCCGTGGGTGGCTCAGTGGAATAGAGATGAAGGTCATTCTACTTGAAAAGTTAGGGGGTTATAAAACCAGTTGTCAGGTAAGAGAAATTATAATAGCAAATAGAATATACTCAAAAGAAAACCAAATGAAAAGAAAAAAAGCAATCATTCTTTTCACTTCATGTGTGTGTTCGGTTCATTAGCAAGAAAGTCTTTCAGTCACTGTTTTTATAATATCTTAATGAAAAAATATTTAAATATGCCATATTCAAGTCCTTCCCTTTATTTCTGGAAAGAAAAACAAAGGAGAAAATTCCCAATCTGCTCTACTGAGAAACCACTATTTAATGAGTATATTAGTGTCTGATAAATCCCATAGCAATATATATTATTATTGTACAGTTTCTTTTTAGAAATGAACCTTTGTATGTATTGACCAAAGAGTGGGATAAAGAGTTGTGATTTTGTTTTGAAATTCTTTAGAAATGCATAGTTTTATTATAGCTGTGAATCTCCTTAGGTTTTTAAGGAGGCTGCTTCAAAGGATGTCATTAATAATCTTCTCAGGTGCTTACAAAGCATGTGTCTGTCAGCAGAATTAGAGAATCACCCAACTAGAGAACAGGTTTCACAATACCCTGAGACCTATTTTGTTCATTAGAGAGGAAAATGGCTTGTGTTAAGTCTAAATTGACATGCTTGCTAATTTCAGCAGTAAAAGCTGTTCATTGTGGTCAGGTTTAATTTAGATTAAAGTTGATCAGGTTACTTCTGCAACATACTTCTTAAACGAACTTTGTGATCCTAAAAGAAGGAGAAAAGTAAAGCCAACATTGACAAATATATCCAGAAGAGAGAAGCGAAGAATAGCTTGGTTGTATGAGGGTGAATTAATATTAACTCAAATGAAAATAATGATAAAGATAATCTTTGTGATATAAAAATTTCCAAGTATCAAAAAACACAAATTTGCATTTAAATTACACAAAGCATACCTAATCCATTCGTCCACTGTTATACCCATAATGCCTAGAACAATACGCAGCGCTTGAGATTTACAAAATGGAAGAATGAATTTTTGTACTACTTTGCTACCTCTGTAATGTAGAGTCCCTGGTTAAATTTGAGGGAAATTTTGACTTTATCTGAGGGTTCTGGTTAAGTCGGTTTTTTAAAAATTCTCTTGAATGCATTAAATATTTAAGAGTCAGGAATTCCAAAGTATATTTTAAGTTTGCTGTGTCACAGATGACCAGAGTTTAACATTCTAACCCTGGAAAACATCTTATTTCATAAAATCTATCTACTACTCTATGGTTCCTATTTTAAAATTTGTTCAGTGCTCTCCAACTGACTTATGCCACTTACTTCAATAGCTGTCTTTGGCAATTTGTTCCATATTTCAAACACCCTTTTGTGTAAAGAAACCATAAAAGTTAGAAACCTGAAAATTGGATTTTTCTTCTGAGCAATCATAGCTTATAAATGTGGAAAATTGGTTAAAAGTTAGCCCCTCCAATTTTTCAATACAGAGAGGGGAAAATGCTCAAAATAGATGTGTAATGTTTGGATAAGTTCTTGCCATTATTTTAATACTACCAAAAGCAATTGAGCTGAAATCACAAGGCCTATCTCCCTACCTGTTCACAAAAGAAACACTGCAAGATGTTCAAAAGTTGGCCTTGGGCTAAGACCCAAAAATCTTTAGAAAATCAGCAGTCGTCAAAGAGCATAGTAGATAACTAAGTTTCGGGAACATTACTGTCTACTACATTTCATCCCTTCACATTCACTGACCTCACAAGGTAGTGGAAACAGCATCAGATGTAAAACCATAAAGACTTCTGGCTTAGTTATTTGTCTGGTTATTAGGAGAATGAAAGCAAGAACATGTGTGCAGGGGTTATAAACTAGTAACAAATATTTAGCATGTTTTCCCAAATTGAAATAAAAGGTATTCCCTTTTAGAACAAAAACAAGGGAGAGATCTTATTTTTCCCAAGCTTCTTTGTAAATATTGCTGGGATATGGGCCCTTTAGAGTGGAGAGAGTAAGGGGACAGAGTCACTAGATGGGAGACACAGGAGGGAGGGAGGGATTTCTTAATAATTAACATTGTCATCTATAAATAAATACATAAATAAATATTTCTTGGCTTTATTCTGTTGGTACTTTTATCGAATGCAGTATTAAAGTCATTTGTAATACAGAGTATGAATACTAATACTTTCCTTGGGGAAGGACTGACTTAGCTCATCTGCGTCACCCTCGCATTTTATAGGTGAGGAATCTCAGGTACAAAGAAGTTAAATAAGTTACATCTCTTAAATCACTTCCATGCTTTTCCTGTTTCTAAAATATACATCTGAGTTTTGACACCACACAAAATGAGGTTACAAGTATAAATAGCTATCTTTCTTAAATACATTGTCATAATTCAAATTTGCATTTCTTACTTGTGGTGCTCGTACATTGGTTTAAGTAAACCTGGGTACTCTGAAACAACTGTTTAAGCTATTAAATAGTGAAGCAAATCTATAATCAAGATTTTCATTTGAAATATTTTTGGTATCTAAGAATGAAACACATTTCTTATTGAATTGTTCCCTATAAAGCCTTACACATTAGAGATTTATATCCAGTAACATCTTTTTTTTTAATTTCCAAAAGTGCTTTGGTTGGTTTGAAAATTGCACTTTACTTTGTGTCACATAAAAGGAATGCACAGTGTTAGAGCACCTCAGTATTAAGTTGTATTTTCTTCCTTCAGGCAACACTACAGGATTTGGAACAGAGGCGCCCCCAGTTGGAAGAACTCATTACCGCTGCCCAGAATTTGAAAAACAAGACCAGCAATCAAGAGGCTAGAACAATCATTACTGATCGAAGTAAGTCCTTTAACAAGCTGATGAAACTTAGAGAAAGATATAAGAAAAGTTTCAATAATGACTGAAGTTGATTGACCTCCATTGCGTTCATAAAAATCACGCAAAATCGTTGTAAATGATAACTTTTGTGCTAAGGTTTTCCAGTCCATAATGTTATCTTTCCATAACCGAATGTAATTCCATGGAAGGGAGGAAAGACATTTTTCATCAGTCCAGGCTTCTGTAGATGCAAAGCATGGAGTGGCGGGTGTGGTGAGCATGGTGTGGCAGAACATTTGCTCCTCACTTGTCATCTCTCTGGGCTAGCATCCATGCGGCTGTCAGTCTCTCCCTCAGATTCTTGGTTGTCGGTGCAAGCAGGTGGTTGCTTCCTGGACCATCTTTCATTCCCTTCTGTAGTGGCACTTTCATATCTGGACATCCCCCTGGTACTGTGCCGCCCTCATTGTGTAATAGCAGAAATCAGTGCATCGTTCCTCCTGCCATGCTGGAGTGGGTGGCAATCTTGGGAGGCTTTTGAAGGCCCATCTGCCTGGACATTGCATCTACTCTTTTCGTCTTTACACAGAGTGATTCAGAGTGCCTGTGCATAGGGTCAGGAAGACTAGAAGCAGCAGAAGGGGAAACTACTGTCTTTCTGTTTCCCTCAGAGGCTCGCCTCAGGAATGAGGCCCAGCTCACCTCTGCTCTCTGACTCGCATGCATCTCCCAGGGTTTCCTCCCTTCCCTCTCCCTCCCTCCCCTCCAGGAACACACATCAATACTGACTTTTGGTTTTTTTTTCGTTCCCTGTCATGCCACCTGTCATCCCTTCTCACAACCAGAGGAAATTTTTTCTAGTGCGGGAGTAGGGAAATCCTTCATTTCATCTTTTTTTTTTTTCCTTCCAAATCTTTTGTCTTTTTCTAGGCCTAGGCTTTTGGACCTCAAAAACCAAGAAACCATGTCTTCAATAACTTACAGTGTCTTGCATTAGCACTTGGCTCAGGAAGTGGAAGCAGAATGCTTTGCAGCCAGTATGTTGGGGGAGGGGAAAGAGTAACCAGTATAAAGGGTTAATATATGAAAAACAGTATTGGTCATACCTGTATTTATTAGGTAAATGGTGATAATAGCTACTATTCACTGAGTTCCTCTCAGGCAGCAGATGGTAGGTGTTGTGTTGTGTGTGTGTTTCCGTGTGTGGGTGTGTACAAAATCTTTATAAAATCTTGTCAGGTAAATTTCATAATCCTTCATTTTGTAGATAAGGAAACCGGATTCTGAGAAAGGTTAATCAAATTGCTCAAGTTTACAAAACAAGCAAAGACCAGAGCTTGGAATTTGCAAATGTTTCTTTCTGGCTTGAAAGTCTGTGTTCCTTCTAGAATGTTTACCATGTCCCGTTCTGTTTTATTGCTTTTCTTAGTGACCTTAATCACTAGGACTAGGATTAAATACTTTTTTGGTCTGCAAATTATGTATATTTTGATTTACTTCCTAAAGACATTCCTCTTTCAGTTGTCATGATTGTTAATTAAAAGAGATTTTTCTTGATTTTGAAATTTTAACCCTTTATTGTTGCTTAAAGAATATTTTTGCATATATGCTATCATATTAGTTGGGTAGCACTAGCCGCTATACGTCAGATCCCGAGTCTTGGTGGCTTACCATATCAGAAGCTTACTTTTTTCCTGGTGCAGTCTAAAATAGGCAGCTCTCTATGAAGTCATTCAGGGACCCAAGCCCCTTCCATCCTTTGTGTCCAGATCATCTGAGTCCTATGCATTTAATGGGTAGATGAGGAATAAACATTGTTCATTGGAATTTGAGACAGGCCTGGAAGTGGTACACATGAATTCTGTTCATAGTCTGTTGGCTGGAACTTGTCACATGACCACATCTAATTACAAGGGAAACTGCAAAATATTGTCCAGCGTTGAGCCTGGGAAGCAAAGAAACTAGTTTGGTAAGAAACTTGTCATTCTCTTCCACAGCTAATTTGGACAGGAAGAATACACTTAAGTTGTAGAGTTCTATGTAGGTTATAGAGTGTCATTTGTATAACCGGCAAGGCAAGAGCAAAATCACCTTGTAATGACCAACACAGATAGCTCTTCAACTGATGTAGTAGAATGTTCCTCCCTCAAACTGGAACCATGAGGCTTCTTCATCAGGTTACAACATACTGGTCCAAAAGAATGAATCTTAGTGAGTGATTTACTTAGTATGAGACTGAATTCCCATTACACAGTTAAGTGATCTGTTTCTTGCCTGAGAAATATGGAAATTTGGCAAAAATGTTTATGCAAATCTGAACACGCTGTATAGAAAGTCATTTGTCATTTTACTAATGAAAAATAACTTCTTTTTTTTCCCTAAGAGGAAAATAACACTAATTTATTTTATACTATCCATTCAACATTGTCTAAACATTTTCCATTATCCCTTGCAATCTTTTTTTTTTGATATTGTGTTGACTTTTTTTCATGATGTAGATTAAAATTGAGTGACCGAAGGGCAGGTTTTTATCTCTCTGCTAATATCCAGTAATTTGAACAGTTCTGTTTTTCTAAGCTTTTGTCTTTTAGGAATGAATACCTTTATGAATATTTGTAGTATAGTGGAAAGATTCCAATCCACGTGGTCCAAAAAAAGCATTTTCTTAAAAGCCAAGTGTCTGTTGAGACATGTCAGGTTGCTTATTAAGAGCCTAAACCAGAATCTTCATTCCAAATATGCCCAGAGCCTTTAATGCTGCTACCAGGATAATTCCGACAAGATATGTTTATCTAAACAATGTCATTTGCAGCCCTGCTGTGCTTCAGTTTATCTCTCCCTCCATTTGAAATCTATGAAATGGGATGGAGATTGAATACTCATAAAGTTTCAATCATGTTCAAAATAGAATTTTCCTTAGTCTAGATTTGGCTTTCAGGGAATGAGCAGAAATAAAATACTTGCTCATAAAATTGTATTTTCTTATTTGAAGATTTCAGTATTCCTTTTTTATTGCCCCAAAACTTCTAGAAATACTTAAAAAGGAATCAGCTAAATAAAGAAAAATATTCAGTAAGAATATAATGCTATATTGAAACATTTTTCCTTCCTTGGTAAGTCCCAGTTCATAACTTTGAACAGTTGGGGAACTCTATATATACTTATTACATTCTATCAAAAGAAAAGTCCAGTACAAAGCAATTCCTCTCTACTAGTAATATCCATGCTAAAATCTCCAGTAATTGGGTCTGCAAAATACCAACATGTTTCACCGTATAAAACGATTTCCACAGTATCTGTTGTTTTCAGGTGACTGTATTGATGGAAATCATGTTGCAATAATCTAGGAGAGAGAAAAAATTTCATTCTAAGTGCATTCAAATAAAAGCTCTCCTTGCTGTTTCTGATGTTCAGACTCTCATTTTCCTTCAATTCTTTGGTTGCTGAACCTGTCAGCCATTCCTGGTCATTTTTGTCCCACAAAAAGGCTAGCTAGATCAGGGGACCAAAATCAGGTAAGATTAGAAAGGATCTCAAATTGCTAAGTGGGAGGTTTCTGAATTATGCAAAACTGTTGTTCATGCTCCTTACTGTGGCAGGTCATAATACCGTAATACCTCATATAGCAGTGAGGAGGAGACGGAAAAAAAGAGTTCCTCTCTCTGATTGGTCCATTTATTCCACAAATAGTATTGGTGAACGTGGCTCATCTGACATATGTATTTTAGAGCCTTGCTTCTGTAGCT
The DNA here is from genome assembly GCF_002007445.2 of Ailuropoda melanoleuca. NCBI lineage: Eukaryota > Metazoa > Chordata > Mammalia > Carnivora > Ursidae > Ailuropoda > Ailuropoda melanoleuca. The sequence continues at coordinate 27,003,654 of NC_048238.1, read as the reverse complement.
TCTCCTGCTACATAACCCCCACCATTACCATTTTAAAGATCTATAACAATAGCATGTACAGGTTCTGAGGGCAAGCTGCTTGGGCTGACTTCTTAGTGGTAGCTTTGTGACCCTGAACAAACAGCTAATCTCAGTAAACTATCTGATCTCTGTCACCGCCTCTATAAAATAAGATTACTTGTACCTACCTCAAGGTTCGGAGAATTAGAGGTAATACAGGAGGAGATCCAAGCCACAGTAAGAGCTGAGTAAATGTTAGTTCTTGTTATTTTAATTATGATCTAATTGTGTTGTTTGAATGCTTAGTGGGAAAGCATTTAAAAAGCTCTTTGGTAGCTGCCTGGTTCTCATACTACAAAGAAAAAAAGAGAGAAGTTAAAAAAAAAAAAACCAAAAGGAGAAGGTTGCTTTGGAACACATGGAATAACATATATAAATAGAATTAAATATGTGAGTGATACCATAGTAAAAGCAAGGCAATTCATGTAAGCTATTTTATTTTCAATATTTACTATGACCTTAGGAGGGTAGATATTATTATTCTCACTTTAGAGATTGAAATATTGAAGCTCAGCAAGCTTAAGTAATGTGCCTAGGGTTGTAGTAAAATGGCAAGTGAGAGACTAGGATTTAAACTTCTGTCTATACGATTCTAAAGCCCAAGGCGCCTCAAAGGAAAAATGTCGGTTAGTCAAAAAAGAAAAAGAAAGAAAGAAAGAGAGAGAGAGAGAGAGAGAAAAGAAAAGAAAGAAGAGTGAGAACTGAAAATATTAGGAGTAACAGTTTACTATAATGTGGATATAATTTTTACTGCTCCCATTTATACTGCTATCTTCTATGCATTTGGGTATGTAATCATAGCATTGTCTCTTACATGTGTTGGAAATGTATAGGATGGCGAACCTCCATAGTGTACCAGCTGGCAACCTTGACCAAAGGGATTCACTTCTCTAAGCCATGGTTTTCTCATCTGTGACATGGGGGTAATGATAATATGTAAGCTGGTACGGTGATTATGAAGATAAAATTATGTGAGATTTCTAAACCGAAGACCTCACATGTATCAGGTCCTCTAAATGGTCCGTACCATCATGGTGAGATGGATTTGGTACAGAGGAACTGGAGATGGGAGAATATGAAGGGGGGGTGTAACATACAGTCACGTAGCAGCTAAACCAGGGGAGGAACTTCTGAAAAAGAATGCCAAATCTTAGGAGAGAATTATTTCCTTTAAAATTATTTTTTCATCTAAGGCTTTTTCAAAACAGTTTGGAATTCTTTGAGAAATTTGATGACATTGTATAAATTTTAAGAAATGAGTTCACATCGTATTGCTTAAAGAGCTGGTATACAGGACTGTAGAAGGGAGAATGTTCTGCTGCACAGGAATAAAAATACTCTCACAGGATTTTTGAATTAACTGACAGTTTTATAGCAGCTTTGTCAACCTATCATTCACTGCTGCAACCAAATGTATGAAATTCTTCACGGTGAAATAAAAAGACTTTGTTGTTCCCCACGTTTTTATGAAATCTCTATTGCTAATGAAATGCCAGCCAATATCTTCCTCTCAGGTATTGTCTATTAGAGAGTTGCTTATTTTAGAAGAAGTGGAGTCAACCATATAAATTTCCTTCTTTTGACATCTAGCACCTGCTGTCAACCTGTTACAACTACAGGCAGCTCTCAGAATTTACATCCACCAGGATGCCGCTGGCAACAGAGGAGTTCAGTTCAGTAAATATTTGAATGCTTACTCTGTGCTCATTAACATCAGATGTGATGGTTGGGATACAGGGAAAAATAAGGTTCAGCCTTTGTCTTAAAAGAGGTTACAATCAAATGTGGGTATTTGGACAAGTCTATTTGGGCAAGGCAGTCTAGGATAAGTACTTGAGTAGAGCAGTATTTTGAAATCTTGAAAGAGAACAAGAGGAAGGAAGATTGGATCTGAATGAAGGGGTTCTGGAATACTTCTAGGAGGAGATTAAATTTGAACTGGTCACGAATAGGATTTTTAAAAGCAGAAGGAGGCTGGGAAGGGAAGGATATTTCAGGAAAGGATAAGAGGAGAAGACATAATTAGACTTAAGTTAGCTATGGTGTGACAGATGAATTTGTAGAAGTGGGAGTGTGTCTGTGTGTATGTTGTGGAGGATACGGGAGTAAAAGCAGTCAGAGAGATAAGGTAGGAGGAAAGAGAACCCAAGCTAGAGCAGTGGCAGTGGAATGGAAAGAAAGAACTGAATTAAGACAGACAGTAGAGCTAGCACCAACAGAATTTGGACATTGAGTGTGTGGGATCTAAGAGTGAGCTTGCCTCTTAAGATTTTGAGATTTGGTGCTTTGGAAGATGGTAATATAACCAAAGACAGATTCAGGACAAGGAGTTGAATATGGGTGATACAATAATGTGCTTAAGAAAACGTGAGTAGAGATTTCAGAAGCAAAGTTACTTCTAAGCAGATTTGGAAGCTACCTGGAGTAGATGAGTTTGCAAAGAGACAGGGAGCCAGATGAAAAGAAGAGTAGACCTAGGGAAGAGTCTGGAACTTGGCTTACATTTAAGGAATGTAGGAAGGGGAGTTAGCATCATGTCTCCCTGTGGCAACTTACAATATAGGTGCATTTAGACAAACACATACTGAAGAATGAGTTTGTAAGTTTTGCTCTCTATTTTGTTTACTGTATCTTCTGTACCACCAGTCCAATAACATAAATTTCTTCCTGGTTCTTAGTGATACATCAAATAAGAAACCCTTTAGCTGAGAGTTACAGATTGTTGTGTTCTTGTATATCAGGTTTCTGAGTCACCCTTCAGTGTACCAAGAAAAATAGATGACCATTTGCCATCTAGGTCTAGTGAATCATTTTGCTTTTCATTTTGTATGTTTTGGTTATTTTTCAAATACTTTGCACAAGTAAGACTAGACAGATAGTAAAAAAAAAAAAACACAACAACTTTACTAGAAATTTTAATAAGAATTGAACCCAAAAATCTTTGTATAAAATAAATTTGGAGGTACAAGCATAAATGATGTAGTGTCCCACATCATTTTAGAAAAATAGGATGGTTTAGGTTCTTCAACACAACATTATGTGACGAAGTCTTTCCTGTTGAACAACTAACTAGATTAAAATATGCTATTTTCTTTCTGTCCTTAGAAATATATTGTTTGTTCATCAATCTTTCTGTTTGCTTATCATCTGAAGACTCGCAGTCTAAGATTTCACCTATATGATCAATTTCACCATCATCACTGGAGTCTAGAATGTTGATTTCTATCTCTTTGCATTTATCTTCTATTCTGTCTAATAATCGTAAACATCTTCCTCTATCAATTTTCTTGTCTTTGACATAATGGGAGTAAAATGAAAAGTTCTACATTTTCAACTCTGTTCAATGAAAGCTAAGAACAAACTCCAAAGATGTTGTCCCCAGTCTTAATTTATACCTTCTTGAAGATGCACTATTTGGAGCAATGTAATAAGAAACCTAAAGGATGAAGATTTTTTTCATTATTGTATCATCCTTCTATATAATTCCATCATTCTTTCATTTACAAATCTGTTTAGCATACTTAGGAAAAACTTATGATTTGTTGATGAAATAGCAAAAATGTTTCCAAATAAGATTACTAGGGCTACACAATGTATTTAGGTTTATGAAAGGCTTCACTGGACCCATGTGGTAATTGGAAAATAAAATGCATTTTATTTTATTGAAACAATAAGTAAAATTTCACTTTGTTTTTTGGTAGGCCACCAGGAAAGAATAAAAGTCGAAAAATACCAATTTTTACAAGTAGTTAGAACTTCTTTAAAAAGAAACTCAAAATATATATTTGGGTACAGTGAACCTTGATGGTATACCAAGGGTTAAGCAAAATATCTCTTGCTCAATCCCACTACAAAAATAAAAGTTTTACTACATGTATTACTATGATTATTATTTTATTATGATAATATTAATCTTTTCTTCCAGTGTTTTTATTCACTAAGAATGTGGTTATTAGCATTCTCCAGAGACTCCTGTAGATATGTATATGTGTATGTATACATATGTGTATATTTGATGTATTTGTTAATTATATTATGTAAAATATATACATATATATGGGGAGAGAGAGAGAGACAGAGATTTTAAAGAATTGGCTCATGAGATTGTGAAGACTACAAGTCTGAAATTTTTAGAGAAGGCCAGGAGGATAGATGCTCTAAAAAGAGTTGATACTGCAGTCTTGAGTCCAAAGGTAGCCTGGAGCCAAAAGTCCTTCCTCTTTTGGGGACCTGTCTTTTCTCTTAAGCTCTTCAACTGTTTGGATAAGGCTCACCGACCTTATGGAGGCTAATCTGCTTTACTTACAGTCTACTGATTTAAATGTTAATCACATCTAAAAAACACCTCTGTGGCAGCATCTAGACTGCTGCTTAAACAAACAACCAGGCATCATTGTCTAGCCAATTTGACACATAAAATTAGCCATCACAGTGTGGTTCATAGTGCCATGTGTTTCCTCACATATAAATTTCATGATTTCTTTAATTTTCATTAGTATCCAATTAATAGGGTACCTGGAAATAGACATAAATTATAGAAATGATCTTTAACATCTTCATGAATTTCAGAGCTCTATCAGTAATTATAACTCAAAAATTTACCTATAGGAAGCAAGTACATATGTTTTTCTTTCTTTATAGACTTTTACTTACGTTGCATTAATACTAAACATCTGTCATGAAATAATTCTGTTTTAATGTATCTCATTCTTTAATTCTAGAAGAGGATTAGTATCAAAATATATTTGAACAGGATTTAAAATGCAAATAGCAGTCATAATTATATTCAATTATTAATCTTTCCTTTGCATGTGTAATAGGATTTACACTTATTTAAAGTGATGTAGCTACAATTATGAACCTAAATAGCACTTTCTAATTGCTTATTTTTTCATTATGTTTCTTTTAAAGATGAAAGATTTGGATTAGTAAATGTTCTACTCATCCACTTTAAAAACTACACATAATGAGCATAACTATTAAATAAATAAACCAATTAATGAAAATGGATTTTTTGTATGATAGAATAAAGATAATGGTGAATGCATATAATATAAAGAATCCCATGCTCAGACAAAGTGAGCTGGTAAGACAAATATAAATCAGAAGGAGATGTGCCCACAGGAGAAATGCCAGTTTTTCACAGGCTAGCATTTTTATTATACGGCCTAATGGGGCATTGCAACTGAAGACCTGAATTTCTATTATATTTTGGTACCTCTGGGTATAGAGAGGAGTATTCCTCCTTGGTGATATCATGCAGTTTAGATGAAGCTAAGCTTCATCTGGTTAGATATGCCATAGATGGCTCCTTAAAGACTCTCTCTCAGCTCTCTCAGGTATTGAAAAAGCGTAGGATTTATTTTAGATCTACCATTTTTTTTCTTTACCAAAATTTTCTCATTAATAATTTGAAGCAACATAACAAATTGCTTGCCACTAGTCTTTATTCTGCTGTACCTGCCTTAAGGGAAGCATTTATGAAGTAAACAGAAAGGATTAATAGATGGTGACCTTTCTGCATGCAAAGGAGACAGCTTGGCTCATTCTGCTTTAGCCAAGAAAAGGAGTTCGCAGTTACATATTACTGCAAAACAAATCATCCCAAAACTGAGTGCCTGAAAACAGCAGTAATCATTTCTCATCTCTCACAGATTCTGTTGGTCAGGAAATCATGAGCATCTTGTTTGAGTGGTTCCATCTTGAGATTTCTCATGAGGTTGCAGTCGGTGGTCAAGTGGAGCTGCGGTCATACTAAAGCTTGACTGGGGCAGGAGGACCCACTTCAAGGTGGCTCACTCATTGGGTTTGTGAGTGGTGCTACCTAGTTGGTTCATCTCTACACAAGCTTCTCCATGGGACTGCTTGAGTGTTCCTGTGACTTTGTGGCTGGCTTCCCCCGGAAGTAAACCATGGGTACAAGGCAAAAGCCATGGTACCTTTTTTGGACCTAGCCTTAGCATGTATACTGTGACTCCTTCTGTAAGTTATTTGTCACACAGTTTGGCCCTGATGCAGTGAGGAGGGAGGACAAGGGACTCCAAAAGGTCATGAATACCAGGAGGTGAAGGTGATTGGGACCCCTGTAGAGATGACTCCTACCGGACTTAACTGAGCCTTCAAAGGAAAGTTTCCTTCAAAGGAGAGTTTTTTCTATAGCTACTGGATATGTCGATTATTCTCTCACCCTGGTTCCACATGAGGAGTATCGGTTTTAAAAAGAAAAGGAAGCTTTTGAGTTTTGGAGGCCCAACAGAAGGGCTTAGGCAGCTGGTTGGTTTTGGGATAATAGTGACCATGATGATGACAGTGGTGATTATTATGTTGATGTTAGTAAGACAAACATGTAAGCATGTCTTTCCCCATTTCATTTTAAGCACAAGGTAATGCTAAAAGCAGTGCATCTAAAATGAGATGACAGTGTATAAGTCCTGACTCTGCCCTTTGATGACAGTGGGACCCTTGGCAAATTCCTCCATCTCTCTCAGCCTTTGTTTGTTCGTCTGTAAAATTAGGCTCCAGATGCTGCTAGGATTAAAGGGAATGACATATAGAATAGCCCTTTTCAAATGGCAAATCGGTACACAGGTATCAGTGTCTTAAACATTTTGGGCTTCTGTAATGAGATGCCGTAGGTGGGGTGGCTTAACCAATACATACTTATTTCTCCAAGTTCTAGAGGACGGGAAGTCCAAGACCAAGGTGCCAGCAGATCTTGTGAGAGCCCTCTTCCTGGCTTGCAGAAGGCCATCTTCTAACGTTGTCTTCACACACTGGAAAGAGAAAAAGATCTGCCCTCTCCCTCTGTTAAAGACACTGATGCCATCATGAGACCCCACCCTCATGATCTCATCTAAACTTTGTTCCTAAAGGCCCCATCTCCAAATACCATCACATTGGGGGGTAGGGTTTCAACGTATGAATTTGGGGATGGGGGATGCAAACATTCAATACATTATTATCAGCCCTTCTCATTATTAAGAACTCCACCATGTCATCTAGGTTGTTGACACTTTGTTGACATGATTAATGTCCTGCTATAAGGCTAAGAGTCTTTCACATCTGGAAAATGGATACATGAAGATTGAGAAATGTTCTTATGTCTATACACAGAATTTTTAGTACTTGCTCAAGAAATGTATCTTCATTGAGTGTTGATTCCCTTAAGTTCCTACCTAGGAATTTGGAAAAAAATAGGTTCTCCATCAAGATTTTCTGAACTAACGAACAAATGTTGGGCTTTATGATATTTTCTTCAGTATTATGATAAAACAAAAATATTTCTGCAGAATATTCTATTTTTAGTGTTTCCGGCTACTGGAGAGTCTCGTTTATTACCATCTGTAATTCTAACCCTGGGTCACAGGAGTGAAGCCATTGAGAATCCCCTACAAAGTCCAATAAGGTAGTTCTAGAAACAATAAACTTGGCCATTGGAATCCAATTTTTTTTTCATACAAGAGCCATAGAACCACTGCCTTGGGCCATAGCTGGCTTTGAGGAAAACGCAATCGGTGGAAGGAAAGAAAGGTATAGAGTCATATACCAGCCTAATTTCATTTGTTATCAGAAAAATGTATATTAAATAACAAAATGTTTGAAAATAGAAAATTGGGTCCCAAATGCACAGAATAAGAATGAGGGAAAAACACCTTTATCTATAATTAAACAGAAAACTGTGCCATGAATTGATAAAACCCAGTCAACCTGCAAATGTTAACATCAAGTGTAATTGTGCAGAAAGATACGGTAATATGAAAAACATAGGAATTGTATAGGCACATGTTGGCCTTTTGAAACAATGGCACTTTACCTCCTTCTCAGTAAGGATTTGGTTTAGTCTTAGGCATTGTAGGAACAGCTAAAAGATGAAGGCTCAGTCCTGTTGGGCAATAAAACGGGGAATTTCTCTTGATTAGTAGTAGTACCTGTACACTGCTCAGAGTTTTAGCACATCCTTTTATGTGTCTCTCAATGTAGGGTGCCAGGCCAAGCAAAGCATATGTGTACATAGGGGGCATAGTACCGTAAGGAGTACATACCGATCAGTGGAACGGGATTAATTTTTTTCTTAGCGTCTGGCAAGGCACTTAAAAGACTTAGGTTTCCCTCTCAGTAGCTAGGTGTTTTGGTAATGGAAAACACATCCCAGAGAATTCCAGGATATATGAAACATTTCAGACAGTTTGGAGGTGTTAAAACTTTTACTGACAATACTTGGCAAAGTCAGATTTTATTCAGATTCTACAATATCTCATCTTATAAATAGTAATATTTTATATCTGTGTTATATTTTACATAAATTGGACAAAGAACTCCAAAAAATATGAGTTGATTTGATATCCACAACCTTGCCTAAAGTCGATATTGTCCTTATTAAATAGATGAGGGATCCAAGGATCATGGTTTGTAATACCTTTCTTAAGTTCACACAGATAGCATATGGAAGAGGCAGGATCTCACCCAAGTGTTCTGATTCTAGGAAAGGGTGTTAGATGGCTCTTCTTTCCCCAAACCTATGCTGAAAGGAGACAACATTTGAAAGTCAGTTATTGAAAATGTATATACATACATATACACATTTACACACATATTTATATATTCTTATATATTCACATCTATATATATTTAGGTAAATATTACATGTATACTATTGACATATACTTGTATACATTATTTATTAACTTGTGATACTTTATTTCAGCTAAGTTAAAATATATTGGGTATTTATCGAATCATGGTACTTAAAATCCTCACAGGGATTCGTTTTTATGCCTTAAGGAAAGCCACTTTTAAAAAAAAGAGCGAACATAGGTTAAAAGAAAAAAAAAACAGCTTTCCAGGAAGAGCCTGTTACCCTATTTCACCGATAGTTCAGATAGTGATATGGGGTGCAGTTCTTTCTCCTGTTGCCATGTTCGTAAGTGACGAAATGCCAGAGGTTAGGAATTTCAAGCGTTGTCCTGTCTCTCTGAGGACACTCTCCCCTAGTATATATTTTATCTCCCTGATGGAACTGCAAGCTTCAAACTGTTACTCCTTTATATTTGAATTCCTGTAATTCTCACATTATTCTGAAAATAACAGGCATGCCATAAATACGTACTGATTGATTGGACAGTCTCACGGGGTAGCTGGCGAATGGTGTAAGGCTGCCATCATCATCTCCAGACCATGAGAAAAAGAAAGAAAAAAAAAAAAACCAATACGCCTGAAGAGATTAATAAAATGCCCTGCTTAAAAAAGCAAACAAAGAACAAACAATAACCCACAGTACACACACCCAGATATTGGAATGGTGAGTGATATTTCAGTTTCAGAATAGTACAATCTCTTCTAAGCAGAACAGATTTAAAAAACACCTTGGTCTGATTGCAGTTCACATGCCTCAGCCTTGCAGAAAATGTATGAGGCCATTTGAAATAGTCTTCACTGCACTTTTGGAGGCTCTGCTGATTTGAGCAAAATGGAAATGAAATGTAAATAGAGAGTTCTTAATCTTCAGAAGCTCAAGTACCCCCCTCTAATCTTCAAGTACCCCCCTCTAATCTTCAAGTACCCCCCTCTAATCTTTAAAGTAGAAATTTGGATTAGGATTCTCTTTATCTTTTTTTTATTAATGAAAATTTCTTTTTCCTTTTATCATGATGTCTGTTGAAAGGGTTCAGAGAACTCAAATAAGGAAGTCATGTTATAACTTAAGACAAAATAGCAATGTGAATTTGTATTATATAAGGAAAACAGTGTCCGAAAAAGTTACCTGTTGTCCCTAGGGGAAGCAGAAGAAATATCAACGCAGGGCAGCCAACAAGATGTGCTGTGGCCATTAAAAACATCACATTCACTGGCTTTACACTTCATTAGGTGGGTAATGAGTTGTACATATTTTAAGACTTAAAACAACCAGACTGACCTTGATGGTTTGCATCGGTTAGTACCCAAATCTGGGATAGGCACTTGGGAGTTGCTTTATTTTAACGTACTAATAATATTTTGTTTACGTTTTGATTAAATAGTATCATTTCATTATTTTTCTGCCCTGGTTCTAAATTTATACGCCAACAAGTTGCATGGCCATTCCAAGAAGATTGACTTTAAATATATTTTTGTCCCAGAAATTATGTAATGGGCCTTTAATGAATATAGGAGCCAGATTCCTAATTCAAAATTCCATCCTCTAAAATAAGGGGCATAGACAACGGTCTAGTTCAGATAAAGATAGTTGACTGTGTGAGGGACGGAAAATAATTTTCCTTCTGCCCTTCTACGTTCTTGACTGAGGCACCCCTTGTAATAAAAGACAGATTAATAAGAGAAAAACAAGGAGAAGTTTAATAGCATGTGTACCTCCTGTATACATGGGCGAGACCAGGAACACTGAGTAACTCCCCCAGATGGCCCAAGCCACCACCTTTAATCCCATCTCCAGCTAAAGACAAAAGATGATGTTGGAAGGGGCCATGATGGGAGGCATTCGGGCAAAACACAGTGGTCAAGGGTGTGGTTGTTCCGCAGATTGAGGTCCTTGCCTTCTCCACTGGTAGGAGTTTCTAGAGATTTAGAGTCGTCATTTCCCTCCCCGTCCAGAGCGGGAGACACCCTGACAAATGGAGATTTCTCCTATAAATGTAAATATCTCTTTGCAAAGGGTAACTTTTACTTCATTTTCAGGGCTTTTCTATGCCTGCTCTTTCTTAAAAAGAATCAGCTTAAAATAATCCTTATGCCGAACAGGCATATTTTGGGGTGGTATATTCTGCTCCCCTTCAACTAGAATACCAAGTTGGTTTTTAAAGATAGAGTTGGCATCCTGAAGGAATTTTAAAAGGATCTCAAGAAAATGTCATAATGCTGGTTTGAAACTAAAAGTAATAAAATTTTTATTCTGTGTTAGTGTGCTAAAGTAATTGAACAAGTTATTTCATTTAAAAATTAGATTCTTCAGTATCACAGTGCACTATGCTAATAGCAAAAGAGCATTAAATTATGTTCGTGTATGATTGAGTATAATTTAATCAGAAATATAATAAATTCGTCAAATTGTGCAATGGTGAATATTCCAAGTTCCTTTTTCCATGTAAGTAGTAAGAAATTTAAGCATAGGCACCATCCTTAAAGTACCTAGATTAAGAATAGTACCTAGAAAACAGTCATTAAGTGCTTTACTAAATAAGTTTTCACCTTCAAGCTTGTAGAAGCAAATTAAATATAGATTGACCCTCTTCTAAAGGAAACAGAACTGATGAGACTGATGGCTTTCTTTTATAAATGTGTAAGTCTGCAAATATTTAATAAGGACCTAATTTACACAAAGAAATCAATCTGGAGTGAAAGATTATTTTACTCATTTCCCAAAAGCTATAGCTGAATTATACTTTAAACTTGACCTGATCTTTTTACTTAACAATTTTCATTAATATTTAAATTACGTGAAGGGCAAATGCAAGTTAAAATATTGAAATTTTCATTCACACATTTATTTATCAAATTTTGATTATGTACTTACAGTGTGTAAGGTGTCAGGCCAGGAATTATATGGTACTCCAAGAAAGCCATAACATAATCTCCTCCATTAAAGTGTTTGTTATTAAGTAGAAGCTGTAAAATTATTACAATGTTAGATGTTGATATGTACACACATATATATGTATACATATGTATATATGCCATAGAAGAAATATAAGCAATATTTTCATAAACATTATATGGATTTGTGATTTTTAGTCTGTCCATCCATCCTTCTATACATCCATGCATTTATTCATTGTTCATTCTTTCATTTAATAATTATTGAGTGATGATTGGGAGAAAGGGATGTATAGAATGAATAACATATGAATCCTTTTGTAAAAGAGTTGATAATCCAAGGGGAGACAGATGTGTACAGACAGTAACTTTGATACCAGAACAAAACATAAATGCAAGATACAAGCAAAGGAAAATGGAGGTGCAAAGGAGAAAGACACTTGGCTGCATGAGGGCAGAGAGAGTTTTATTTCATCATAGATTTTCCAGAACCTAGGCCAGTGCTTGGCACACAGGAGGTTCTGAAGTAGTAGTGGAATGTGTCATGGAAGTGAATCTGAAGCTGGCCCTTTTAGCTGAGAGAAATATATTCCAAGGGGAAGAGGTGTTAGAGTCACAGAATTCAAGGCCTCCAGAGTGGAAAGAGACCTTAGAGACCATCTAGTACAATCTTTCTTCTTTCTGTCTTCAGTACTAGAGCACTTTGGTCTAACACTGCCCTAACACACACTTCCATTTAACCAGATACTACATTGGAAGTGTCTAAATTGGAATCACTAAGGTCCTATAGAGAGCAGACATCAAAGTGAGGTATGCAAGACACTACCCCAGTGCAAATTTTGAAAGAAAATTGATAGAAAGAGATCCAGAAAAGAGTGACTTGGGAAAAATTTGAGGGCTCTTCAGAGAAAATGCTACTGTGAGTGCCCCCTTTCTCAGACAGCCCCCCACTTTCACAAGGGGAGGAGCTGACCTTCCCATTTTCAGAGAGAGGAGTTTCTCTAGGTACACCTGGAGGAGTGCATCATTGGATTCCAAGTTTCTGACGTGGGAGTGATTGCCACCAAAATAAAACACAACATTTATCTGGATTCAAGACCGCAGATGAAAGGACACCAGTTATTGTCAAGTGTAGAAAAGCTCCGTCAAATCCCTCTAGTGATATTTAACATCAGCCGGACCCCCGAAAGCAAAAAGTCACATTCTAACAGTAACAGTACTGAGTCAAATAAGATCTTTCTGCTCCTCTTCCCTCTTCTCCATACACTCCCATTCAACTCTGTTAGCGTGAGAAAGAACAGCTAGAGAATGGAAGAGAGAAAGAGGAAATTCACCATACTCACTACTCAAGATGGTCAGGGACCTGGCCCAGTTGCAGCTTCCACTAGTTGGGGAGAAGTTGTGTATGTGGATTAAGTTTGAAGTGTTAATTAATGTGCTGGACTGGAAATTCTAATTTTAACATATTAAAATGGCAATAGGACCTTGTGTTACTTTATGATAATACATGAAAAGACATGGGACCTGCCCATATTTTTACCCAGAGACCAGAGAAGAACTACCTCCCTGAGCAGATTTAAAGGGAGAAAGGATGACAGACAAAGCTGTCTTTATGCTTAAATGCCATAAATCCTGATTATTCAACATACAAGTTATACCTTTTACAGACTTTTTAAAAAAGGGAAAAAAACATAAAGGAGTTTGTGTCAGTATACGCACAAAGGTAACACTTGTAATATTTTGGTCCAACTAAAAAAGTAAATCAATTACCACTGAAATAGTTTAACTGGATAAATAGAAAAATCTCTATAATACCAAAATTGATAAGAGAGTCGAAGGCGTGGATTTTTGGAAGTGTGTGGTAACCTAGGAAGAGTAAGTGCTAGAGCTGGAATGTTGCCTTCTAAGGATTATTATCAAACAGGAGGGCTGGCTATTCATTAGGACAGCTGTGGTAGACAAATCTGGTATGTTATAGAACAACAGATTCTGCTCGGCTGTATGGGACACTAATCACGTAGGATAATTATAACATGGTGGGCTGAAAGATCCTCCCAAGAAACCATGCCAGTGCTTAATTATGGTGAGTTACTTCTCTTTCCCATCAAAATGTCACGATCCAACCCACAACTGTGCATACATTTTTTTGGTAATTTTCTTACTTTGAATGTCTTTACACTTCTCCAAGATCCATCCATATCCTCCCTGTTCTTAAAAATAATCTTTCAGACAATTTATCTTTGATAACTCTCCTATAAATTTCAACAATAGGTATAAACAAACACTTGACATTCCAAAGGAATATTCTTCAAGACCATGTGGATCAACACATCTTCAAATGCCATTATGGGGTATGTGAAGTATGCATTTTCTCCAAAGTACATACTTTACAGTCCTCATAATAGATCTTTACAGATGAGGAAAATGGGACCTAGAAAGGTTAAGTGAAGTACCTAACAAGCATTCCAGTTAATATTTGAACTCGGATCTGGCTGAGTACAAAATACGCATTCTTAACTCTTTCTCCTAGATGTGTTTTCTATTTGAACTGTGTATCACTATATAAGTTTCCCACTGGGGCTCCTTTTCAGGGTCTTTTTAATACTTAAGTCACTTGTAAAATGAGTACTTTCTTTGAAAGAGAAATCCATTAGACAGAAAAAAACAACTTGGCAATAAATTTTAGGCATTAACCCCATGCCAAGTAATTATCAGAAGGCCTCGTGCTTTGAGACTGCACAAGTGTGATCTTAAGATAATGGAGTGAAGTTTGCATTGTGAAACTTCTTGATGCTTTACATTGTGACATGCTTCATGGATTGGCTTCCTAAAAGATTTGTAAAGCATTCTGGGAAGGTGTGCCAATTAAAAACCGGAGATTGGCTAAAGGCTTGAAGCAATTGAATTTTGAATACAGATGGTGCCAAATTGAATGTTTCCATAGCAACAGACTTTTCCTTAATAACTTTTAGATGGGAAGGGGAACATAAAAGGAAACCATCTTTCAACAGATGTATATTCCTACAGCATGTTTTCAGATTGGTTTTGGAAGCTAATTTGTACTTAACTAGTGATTGTTTTAAGTGGATCAGAATATTACAACATTCTCCTGAGGAAATATTTTGAGAATAACAGAAATATATTCTGGGAACTTTATAAAGACATAAAAAGGGCATGGTTTAAAAAAAATTTCTTGGTCTATAGCCTATCAATCAGGATTTTATAAGTATGACTTAACATTGGTCAAAGATTTCTGAATTCTTAATGTCTGTTAAGATTGAAAGTTTAGAGATGCCTGGGTGGCTCAGTTGGTTAAATGTCTGCCTTCGGCTCAGGTCATGATCCTGGAGTCCTCGGATCGAGCCCCGCCTGGGGCTCCCAGCTCAGCGGAGAGTCTGCTTTGCCTCTCCCTCTAACCCTCCCCCTTGCTCGTGCTCTCTTGCTCTCTCTCTCTCTCTCTCTTTCTCTCTCTCTTAAATAAATAAATAGAATCTTAAAAAAAAAGATTGAAAGTTTAGAATATAGGCATAAACAAATAAAAAAGTGATATGTTTATCATGGACTTGAAATTGATCTTAATATACACATTCTTCCTTCGGTTCATGGATTAGTTTTTCATTATCCGTTGTTTGAATATTTTTTTAAAGTTAATTATATAAATCATTTTGGGAAGAACGTCATGAGGAGTTCACTGATAGGGTTCGTATCGTATGTATGCTGTATCATAGATCTAAAGTCTGGTCTTCAACTTTGCATAACCAACACCAGATTTTAATAGTTTAGTAGATTCTGAGATTAAAGAGTTTAGTAGATCAGGGTCTGGGGGCCTGACCCATGCTTCACAAACTGACAAGAGATTGGTTTATAAATCATTTGAGAGATAATAAATTCAAAATTAGGATTTTATAATACAACATGAGCCTGTCAGAAAAATTAATAATGATAATTTGCTCAGGGTGCCCTCCTGAATGAGGGCATATACAGAACACCAAATTATATGCAAGGTTTGATGGTGATGAAAGAATTGGAGGAAGGGTAATAAGGTATTTTTAAAGGATGGTTCACTAAGTGAGAGAAGTTAGATAAAATGCCCATCTTTATTATTCTAGGCGATTTCTAAAATAGAAATAGAGAAAGAGATTATTTCTCTCAGATGGTATCCTAGGCATAACAGCAAGTGCTTGCTCCCGGGCTTTCCTTCCAGATTTCCTGCAACAGGTCTCCCCACATCACGCACATGGACTGACCTTCCTCTCTCCCCCTTTCTGTTACAGGGCAGCACAGAACTCGGGTGTGTTACGTACATGTAAACCAATAGCTGAAGCCTCACATTCACTTCACATTACTGCTCATTCCTCGCTTGATGGAACTGGGGTGCTTCCTCACCAAAACCCTGACAAAACAACTCTGTGCAGAGATTTCCAGCCCTAGTGGCAAGTCCTGGACTCCTACCCCAAGAAATTCCAACATGATAGGGACATAAGAAGGCCCTGGGAATCTGCACTTTTAAGAAGTGATCCAAAGCTCAGCCAGATTATTTTTGCAGATGGCTAATATCATCTATCACTTCTTTTTTTCTAATTTTAATTTCAGAAGAAAATCTTTTTTTCTGGCTTTTTCCGAATTTCTGGGTTGGTAGGACTCAGAGCCTCTCTGACCCTGTGCATGTAGAGAGATCTAGAAGTCGAGATTGATAGATGAGTTATATAGACATCTACATAAACTAGGAATAGATGTGTATACATATAAATAGTAAGAGAAATGTGTTGTTTAAAACTGTAAAGAAATATACACACTCTTAAAAACGTAGTTTAAAAATATGAAGAATTCACTCAGTTGAAAATAGTATGATAAACTTGAATGAATAGGACCCTGAAAGCAAATATTCCTCCCTCCCCCTTTCCCTCCTTCTGTCTCTCTCTCTCTCTCTGTCACACACACACACACACACACACACACACACACACACACACACCTCTACAGCTTAGCACAGGGTTTTAACATAAAAACCAATCCCTGACCCAGATAAATAAAGGAAAAGCTTTCTATTCTTTCTCCATCTACATTAATTTGCAGTCAGTAATCACATGTAAGAAAAGTACCGTTGCCCCGTAAACAATACAGCAGGGAGTATCAGATGAGCATTAGGTGAAAATCAAGGTGCCCTGTCCTTAAAGACACTGTCGTCCTGGCTTAGTCCCAAACCCTTTGCATTCTGCACTCATTCCTTGATTTCACTGTCTTTAGAGCTGCATAGGTAGGAATAACACTCATAAGCAGACATTCCAGAAGGTTTGATTTGAAAAACGGCCTCAAGAGAGAGACAGAAACAGAGACACAGAGTGAGAAGGAAAAAGGTAAAAGGGCATTGTTGGTACAGAGATAGAAACACTGAACAGTGAATTTGGTTACCACTTTGTCAGATAGCTTTTATTTAAGCTTGTAATTTGCTTATTTATCAGAGGAAAATGATTAATCTAAAGATTCATACTTTCTATTACTATACTAATGCTAATTCTACCTGACACTATAAAGATATACATTTAATGTTTAGGAGGAAGTTTGTTGTTAAATGTATCACAATGTTTATTAGAAGTAGTTTCAAATAATTTAATGGCATAGGGAATGAGTGATTACGACATAAATGGCTAAGTGTGCAAAAGTAGGATACGAAATTATTTATGCCATGTGATCCTAATTTTGCACAAAAGAGAAAAAAAAGACAAAAAGAAAGAGAAAAAGCCAGCAAGACAAATGATAACTGAAGGATATACCTCAAAATGTTCAACAGCTGTCAACTGGGGGAATTCAAGTGAACTTATTTTTTTTTATCTCTGTCTGTGTTTTCCCAATTCCATCCAATAAATTACATGTTTTATGTGCAGAAAGTGTTTTAAAATATATTACACTAGCACAGTGTTTCTCAACCTTTTATTCATCATTAACCTCTAAGAAGCCCTTTTAGAGTTTTTGTTTTCTAATCATCTTAATCCCACAGATATGCTCTGTGATCTGTTTATATTGTGGCCCTTCGGAGAGTCACAAACCACTGTGACCCTTAGATTATAGTAAGAATTTTTGTCCCTCAAGAACAAATCTTCACCTCCTTGGGGCACTGTTGTCCATCTTGCGAATACATGTGCTTGCTTAAGACCTGGAAGATTCTAATTCAGGAAATTTGAGGTGGGAGCAGAGTAAGTACCTTTTTTTTTTCTCAGTAGAGCTCAAGTGTTCCAAAAGGCATGTGTAAATGCACCTACTTAATGTTATTCCATTTTTTTCAGATGCCTGAAGTATAAGCATTTATCTACTTTTAGGAATAATACTAATGATGGGACTTTTTTTTACATAATTATAAATCTGTGAGAATTTACCTTTCTTTTCTACTGTCAGGAACATATAACTTTGAACACAAATTAGAACAACTTTCCTGAAACTTTATCCTTGACCTTTATAGCTTTTCCACCATCTACTTCTGTGTAGGTCTTTTCTTTTCATCATTGTTGATTTCTTTAGTTTTTCTTTCAGAGACAATTGAGGGGAGGTGTGGGCTTAGCATCCTGAATTCATAGTCACACTGTGGTTGGTAAAATGTGAACGAAAACCTGGCAAACACATGGTCCCTCGTGGATCATTTTCTCCAATCTGAAATTACATAGAGGCTCTGAGGCTTCTGGGGTCATTGCTGAAGCTGTTTTTTGAAATCCTATAGCATTTCCTCATTGTTGCTTAGTTTTCACAACAAACTAAGAAGTTTTCATTTTTAAGGCTAAAAAAAAAACAAACCTACACACACAAAAAAAAACCCCTAAGATGAGTGAGAGAATTATTCAGCACAGCGGGTTATAAACCAATTAAGATGATGATGTCCTGGATGGAGATATTCATGAACCTCTCACATTACCTGTTTCAGCTTTGTTTTTTCTTTTTGTTTTTGTTTTTAGTGTTCAAAGGGAATAGAGTAATGAAGCAGTTATGTAGGAAGGTTTGGACTCAGGGCAGGCAAAAAAAAAAAAAAACCACCCTTTCATTAGGTTCCCAGTAACAGCTAGCTTATGAAGCAGCAAGAGACAGAGATTGAGTAGAGAAAAAAAAAAATAAAAGGATGAAAAAAAATAAAGCAATGAGATGAGGAAGGTCAGTGACACCATTGGAACTGATAGCGTGCATGGTGGTTTCATAACATATCTTTTGTTTGGGGGAAAACAACTATACTGACTTTGTTTTGAACGCTGTGCTAATATGTATCTTGGGAAAACTTAACATGTTTTATCTGTGTGTACAAAAATGCCTAAGGATCGATCTCTTACCTAAGCTTTATTCAGACTGGGAGAATCAATATACAGATTTGTAGCTAACATATTAGGGCTCGTGCTTTCTGCTTTTTCATAGCATGACTTTTCCTAATTTTCAAGAACGGTCATGTAACTGCGCTTCAGCCAAGGAAAAGGGCTGAGGACCTCCTTGTCATTGGAGTCAATGTTAGTTTTTCCTATCGGGACTGACGTAAAGATAAGTTTGTTCTGAGCTGGAACTTCCCACTGGCACCAGTTACATGTAGTAAGTGCTTTCAAGTGGACCCCGGAATATAGGACAACTAAAGAATCTGAATATAGTCAAGGAGAATGTTGATGAACTCAAAGATAGTGAAAGAGAGTAGGGGAGTAGTTTTGGTGGAAATGGTAAAAAAACAAAACAAAACAAAACACAACAGGAAGGATGGCAAAATCCAGGGAAAAGAAAACAGAGGTTTCATCAGCAATGAGCTCCTTCTAAAAATCAGATTAAGAGTATAAATATGGGGGCGCCTGAGTGGCACAACGGGGCACCTGAGTGGCACAGCGGTTAAGCGTCTGCCTTCGGCTCAGGGCGTGATCCCGGCTTTATGGGATCGAGCCCCACATCAGGCTCCTCCGCTATGAGCGCTTCTTCCTCTCCCACTCCCCCTGCTTGTGTTCCCTCTCTCGCTGGCTGTCTCTATCTCTGTCGAATAAATTTAAAAAAAAAGAGTATAAATGTGGAGTGATGGGATACAAATCTGTATTTTACCTTGGCTGGTTGATGAGTGGAATCTTCTTGTCCAGACATTTTCAAATTTTTTTCATTTTAACAATTCTTTGTATCATAAATTCAATTTCAAGTGGAAATTTCCTACTCATTGACTAACTTGGCTTCCTGTGCTTTGCCTAACCATCTACTTTCATGTTCCTTACTCCTTCCAAATCTTGGCTCCCACAATGAGGCAGCTCACATCCCTTAAGTTTCCTGTCTGATTTTGCTTCTTTAACTGCCAAAGTGAACTCCACAAATATTTCTGTCATTTCCTTTTATACCAAATGTCTTGTGGCCCATGCTCTAAGCTCTTCCCTGAAGCTTTCAGTGATTACCCAAGAGGTTCATTTTGCTTAGTCTGGGGACCACCTCTCATGCTTCATCTCTGGAGCCTTTGCCTTGAACATAGAGACAATGTAACCTTTCCCAAATCTCTCATCTCCTTTTCCTGACCTTAGTCTGCCTCTCTCCCAAGACTTCGCCTTTGTCCCTTGTACTCCTGGTTTCATTTATTCCTCACTATATGAATGGCACCTCTCATGGTGACCCCTCTGACCTCTCACCTGGTTGATGCATTCCATATGGCAAACTATGTACTTAACTTTTTCTCTTGGGGATAATTAAGAACTCATATTTGAAATAAAATTGCAGATCCATGTGATACAAAAAGGACCTGCTCTCTCTTATTTATCTACAAGTGACTCAAAAGTCAAGCCAAGAAAAATTTAAGCAAGTAAGACTTCCCAACAAAGTGTCTTGAGGAAAGACTTTGCAGACATTACATGTAGCCCGTATTCTAGAAGAGGCACAGTGACCTAGGCAGACCTTGCTGAGAAACAGTCACTGTGGTTGTAGTCTATTAGTTCCATCGTTTTCTGGGGGTGGAGGTGGAGGGGGGAGTCATTCCATAACAGGGTCAGATCTTCTGAGACCCGATGAAAGAATTGCAAGGTTAATAATCCCATTCATTTCCCCTCAAAAGCATTCATGAAGTATCTATCATGTACCAGGCAATGCATTCTATGCAGAGGGAAGAGTTTAGGCAAAGTCCTCTACATTTAATCTTCTAAATATTTTACTAATTTGTTTTTATCTTTCAGTCTACCAATGACCATCAGGCTGTGCCTGGACACCTGTCCTAACTTGTTGCTCTATTTTTCTGCATCTTTTCCTGCCCCTCCCCCAATCTATTCTCTAATTGACAGTCTGACTAATCTTTTCACACCCAGATCAGATGTGTCACTTCCCTGTGTGCAGCCTTTCAGTGGATTCCCACTGCACAGAGACTAAAGACCAGAATCGTTACCATAATTCATAAGGCCAGAGGGAGCTATGAAAATCCCCTCTTTAGCTTTTCTTCCTAATGGATGATGCATTCAAATAAGTGAATTCTGTCATAAAGACACAGATTCCAAATGCATGTGAATGCTGAATTAGGCAGTTTACTTATAAAATGTTTATGACTCCTTTATGCAGCTTTGGTTTTGAATACATGCTAACTCAATCTCAAGCACATAATAGATTATGAAGAAAAAGTTTGTAATGAATGAATGGATAGACAAAGGGATAAAGAAATGAATAAATCTACAAAAATAAATTCACATCATACAATCAAATGGCTCTTTATAAGAACTTCTCAGAACAAAAGTATAATCTTGTGTAATATCCAGTTCTGGCAATGTTTGTGTGCCTTTCTTTTTGTTTTTGTTACAAGGCATCCATTTTATATGTTTTTAAAAGATGGTTTCTTTGCTATGAATAGTATAGGCACAGTGCTCTGCTTATATCTCATTTTAAAGAAAATAATAATAGTACCTTATGTTTGCTGACAGCTTTGCGGTTTATAAAGCACTTTTCACATAGATTACCTCATTTAAAATTCCTCTATTTCTTCTTTCACTGCAGAAATTCTATTTAAGAAGATTTCCTTCTAAAATTAAGGCAATTACACTATTCTGTTCCTGTATTTCTTAGCCATATGTTTCACCAAGGTATTGTCTCTCTCTTGGGTCTTTCTTCTCCGGATGTATAGTTATGATTTACCCAGAGGTAGATGGAAATAGTGGGGTTCATATACAGATTTTTTTGTTGTTGTTTCTTATAAACTCGAGCATTTCATTTTAGGAGCTGCTCTACCATTTTAGGAGCCGCCATTCTAATGTCCAAAGCCAATTTACATATTTTGTGTGAAACTATTTTGTCATTTGAATTGGGATCGTTAGAATAGGAAGAGTTACTTTTCATCTCCCCCGTATTTCACATTATTTACTGTAACATTTACGAGTTGCCAAGGTTTAAATAAGCAAAGATTATCTCGAAATGAGGCCTGGGAAGGGCAATTTGAGTCTTCCTGCACTTTTATTTTTGGTCTTTCAGTCTATACTGCTACAACTACTTTAGTCTGAAAAGTATTTTATAATCACTGATCCTGTATTTAATAACAGGACATATGTTAAATGAACCAGAATCAAGTGATCTTTATTTATTTTTGATCCTACGTTTTGCTTTTCTGGAGAAGTATTTGAAAGAGATCAACTGAGACTATACTTCAATAATTCAGTTCCTCTTTTCCCTATATACGGAAGTCTCACTCTCACAAAGTCTGAAAAACTTTGAACATGGACTTTATCTTCATAATATTGCCCAAATGTATGTACTTTTTGTTTATTTGTTGGTGACAATTTTGTTTTTGCAGTGGCACAGAAATTCTCATTTATGATGTAAGAGTTGTGTTTGCCCTTTCCACACGTTTCTTTATACCTTCCTACATGCCAAATGTGGGCTGGGTCCTGAATTTAAAAATACATTTCGTCTCCTAAAATCAGCACCATGCAGTGTGTAAGACAGACAAAAGAACAGATAATTGCCAGATAGTGTAATCGCTGTGTTCAAACCCATGAAACAAGGCTTGGTGGGGCAGAAGAGAACAGTCAGGAAAAAACAACCAATGATAGTGGCTTCTGAGCCAAGTTCTATAGAGTGGACAAGGGTGGAGAACAATCTGTGCCCAGATCTGGTTCACATCACACATGTAGTGAACTCATTTGTGGCTGTAAAGCTGGATTCTAAGGTTCACAGCAGGCGGTAGAAGTCAAGAAGCTGGGAAAGGTCTTACAAGTCAGGTAAATAATTTGGATCGTATTCTGAGAGCAGTGAAAGGGTGACATTAGGGCAATTTAACACATGATATCAGACTCCGATTTTCCATCTTCAAAAGCCTTCTCTGACCAAAGTGCTGAAGATAAACAGGGAGGGCAAAAGGCCAGTGTTGGAGCAGTGCTTTTCAGTCCTAGCTGCACATTAGAATCACTAAAGGCACTGGGGGCTTTTAAAAAATGCCAGTGCCTGGACTCCACCCCAAGCCAATGACAGAAAAAGCTTTGGGACCAGGGCACAGACATTGGTATTTTTCAAAGCATCCCAGTTGATTCAATTGCGCAAAGTTATGATTCAGTAAATAAGAGAGAGCATCAGGAGGCTTCTAATTAAAACAGTCTAGGGAAGCGACAGCTGGATGATAGAGAGGTTAGAAGAACGATTACGGAGGTTGTATGAATGACTTGGTATCTTGGTTAAAGGATACGGAAGAAAGAGAAATCAGGGATGATTTGTATGTTTCTCTTCGAATGACTAGGTAGAGGAACAGATGTGTGTCAGTGATTAGGGGAGAAGGGTGAAGATGATGTGATCAAGTTTTGGATACACTGAATGTTTAAAAGGGATTTAGGAGATGTTTGACTCTGTGGATATGGAGTTTGGGAGAGAGTTCTTAGGTTAAAACAGATTTGACTATGATCATTGTAAAGGTAGTAAATGAAGCGATATAAGTAGATGAACTCACCAGGGAGAGAAAACATCAAGTGAGAAGACTCAAAAAAAAAAAAAAAAAGACTCATAGGGAACAGCGACATTTAAGAGATGCGCTGAGGAGGCTGAGGAGCGGCCAGAAAGGTAGAGTAAATTCCATGCCATGTGGATCGAAAGAAGGTTTCAAGGAGGGCTTATCAATGAGGGCAAGTACTGAAGGGAGGTCTGCCAAAATAAATACCTCAGAATCTCTAGCGCGGTGGTGACTTGAATGTCATAGCTATTATCTACAACAATTTCAAGGGCAATTTCCATTTCAGCTATTATCTACAATTGCGGTAGCAATAGTCAAAATGTAGTGACTAAGAAAGGAACCGGAGGTGTGAACGTGGAAATAGTGCATATTGACTAGCGTTTCGCAAACTTTAATGTGCACACAAGTCACCCCTGGAATCTGGTTTAAACGTGTAGAATCTGATCAGTTAGGTTTCGGGTGGGGCCCAAGATACTGCATTTCTCGCAAGCTGCCAGGTGATGTGGATACTGCTGGGACGCAGGCCATCCCTTCCGGAGTGCCAGCATAAACCATTCTTCTATGAGGGAAGATGACATCAGGTTGGCCAGATGTGGTGTTGGGCCCAAAAGCAAAACCCATCTGTTTGTTGTTTTCTTTTTAGATGAGGTTCTGGACTAAGGTTGAAGATATGGCGTGGGTAAAAAATGGGATCACTTCTTTCAGGAGCCAGAAGAAATTGGCAGACTGAGTACAGGGAGGGAATTAGGCATGGGAAGGAGAGAGACACCTACACCTGTAGGGAAGGACATAAGGAAGACGAAAAATATAGAATACTCCTCCAGTAGATGGGGTCTGATGTTTTGCTTCGTAGCCCATTGTTTTTTCAAGGAATTGTTTTATATTTATTTTTATTCCTGAACTTGAATGGCTACGCTGTGGAGTGTGCTTGTAAAGAGAGCCCTCTTTGCTTCTCAAGTATAACTTGCATTTTCTGCCCTTGTCAAATAAAACTTTGAGTGACAAGGTGTAGGGATGAAATTCAATGTGTGTTCAGGGAGAAAAAATGCCTTTTTTAGTCTACATCTTTTTGAAAATTTCGCATTCCAACAAATGCATCAATTTTGATGTGAAAATGTACAGTGATGAATGGGTTTGGCTGTGTGCGTTGCATGCCGGTGACACGGTAATAAATCCGCGGTGCTGGAATTGTAATGGTCCCCTTTACTCCACTTTAGCGAACTCTTGCTGAACCCTTTTGAGTTGTTAGTACTTTATTTGCTACATTTGGCAGTTAATTAGTTGACAGCGGGGGCCAGTGGGACAGATGGATCGTCCAGTGATATATTGTGTCATATCACACCTGGATAGTTCTTTTCCATTTCTTCTGAGTGACCTAGGATTATACACTGAAGTATTTTTTATAATAATTTTTTATTATGTTAGTCACCATACAGTACATCCCCAGTTTTTGATGTAATGTTCCATGATTCATTATTTGCATGTAACACCCAGTGCACCATGCAATACATGCCCTCCTTAATACCCATCACCAGCCTATCCCAATCCCCCACCCCCCTCCCCTCTAAAGCCCTCCAGTTTGTTTCCCAGAGTCCATAGTCTCTCATGGTTCATTCCCTCTTCTGTTTACCCCCCCTTCATTCTTCCCTTCCTTCTCCTACCGATCTCCCTGCTGTTTCTTATGTTCGATAAATGAGTGAAACCACATGATAATTGCCTTTCTCTGCTTGACTTATTTCACTTAGCATAATCTCCTCCAGTCCCGTCCATGTTGCTGCAAATGTTGGGTAATCGTTCTTTCTGATGGCTGAGTAATATTCCATTGTATATATGGACCACAACTTCTTAATCCAGTCATCTGTTGAAGGGCATCTCGGTTCCTTCCCCGATTTAGCTATTGTGGATAATGCTGCTATGAACATTGGGGTGCATAGGGGCCTTCTCTTCACTACGTCTGTATCTTTGGGGTAAATACCCAGTAGTGCAATGGCTGAATCATAGGGTAGCTCAATTTTTAACTTTTTAAGGGACCTCCACACTGTTTTCCAGAGTGGCTGTACCAACTTGCATTCCCACCAACAGTGTGAGAGGGATCCCCTTTCTCCACATCCCCTCCAACATTTGTGGTTTCTTACACTGAAGTATTTTTGCATAACTGTAGATGAAGCTTTCCCCTCAACGTCAGGCTTTCTTCCTGCCAAAGGAAACCATTTTTGAAATTCATTTTAATGATCAAATAATATCACATTTCATTGTCTGCCTTTGAAATTAATAAAATAGCTTACATGTTTCATTATGACTGGATGATGGTATATTTGCATAATCTGTGACTCTCTAACTGGTAGCAAAAATGCAAGCCTCCTTTGACCTTAACTCATCTTGCAGAGTGGGCACCAGCATGCATTTACCTATGGTTTATAACCACAACAGGAAAGGGAGCTTTTTTCAGAGGACTCCTTTTCTCTGTTAGAATATTCAGCATACTTTAAATGAGGTAATAGGTCTCTGACCGTCTGTTGATTATGAAATTAAGAGAGCTGCCGGAATTCCACTTGCAGTTCCTCACCATATACATTGGGTGTGACTTTCAGCAAAATGTTTCATCATTTCCACTCATAGAAATGCTATTTACTATCTTTTAGACTTACATATTCACAGATGGTATTTTTTTCTTAATTGGAAAGTGGTCTTAGTGACTTAGAAAGCTGCCTGAATAATATGCTGCTTCGTGCTTGCTGTGAGAGAGCATCTTATCTAACATTGTATTCTGAAAAATTCAAATGCACAGAAAAGCTGAAGGAACTCTACACTGAATACCCATGAACTCACCATCTAGATTCTAGTGTCCCACTTCAACCCTTTATCCTCCCATCAACCCCCCCCATTTTTTTTATACATTTCAAAGTTTGGAGACATCGGTACCCTTTACCCCTAAACACTTCAACATGTGTATCATTAATTAGAGCTCAGTATTCATTTACAGTTATTTGCTTGCTTGTGGCAAAATTTGCATAGTCAAATGCACAAGTCTTATGTGTCCCCTTCAGTGAGTTTTGATGAATGGTGGGTACACTAGTGTGACGTAGGCCTCTATCAAGATACAGAAAAATACTATCACCCCAGAAGGAAAGAACTTTTGGTTGTTAACTAAACTTATTAATGTGATCATTTCTCAATATATACAAATATTGAATTACTATGTTGTACACCTGAAACTAATATAATGTTGTATGTCAGTTTTACCTCACTTAAAAATTTTTTCTTCAAAAGAAAGGAAACTTTTTTTTTTTAGGTTGGCTTAAGTTTTTTTTAACTGAATTTTAACATGACTGAATTTAAGATTGTCAAGCTGAATCATACCAATGGTCCATCCAGAGGAATGATATGTGGCTGTTGATATTCTTTTTGCTCATCCACTCACTGAGCTGAGTTCTTCCCATTAGCCTTGTAAGGTGAGCCTCTAGCTCTGAGAGAGACATCAAGAAACATGTATTTCACAGACTTTTAGAGCTGGTAAGAACCTCAGGGATCATCCAGTCTGCTCGCTTTTGCTTTGTGTCTCAAGATTTGAGAATTTCACTGGTGTTACGGAAGTACGTGGTTGTCTATCTTCACCCCTATAATAGAAAGCAAGGGCCAGACACGCTGCTCAGTGCTTTGTGCTTATTATTTCCTGAATCTTCATAGATTATTAATCTCCTTGTTTATCCTCATTTTACAGAGAGTAAACACTGTGAAATAGCATTAAGTTACTGATCTTTGCCATGTTCAAACTAACCTCAAACATTAGACTAATATTATAAAATATTTTTAACGTGGTTGTTTACTCTAGGTCTGTCTTCCATGAGTTTAAACGTAATGTTTGGCTGTTTCTGAATTCTAGCTTTTTAGGATTTAGAAAAGGAGCAGATATTCAAATTAGTCATAGTGGCTAGGATTTAATCATGTGCCTATAACTCCCTTCCCTTTTCAGCTTTTCGGTCTGAAATGACATTTTTTTCTGTGTTTACATAGCAGCCACATTCCTCATGTCCTGTTCCTAAATACAGCAAGTGTCCATTCACACTAGTTACATTTGACTTCATGGTTAGTATATTTGTTTCTCCCTCTTCTTAGTGGGTTTTAGTTGAGATTCCTCTTTGCAGAACTTAACTATAAATAAGTCTTCTAGAGAACCATGTTTAAATGCCTTGGGAAGTGCATGAAACAAGTCTTAATATACCCTATAATTTTGGTTATTATTATTATTTTCACTAACCTTGGTTTCTTATAAGTCTTTGAATATCAAATTTTAAGATATGTTCACATTCCTCAAGGCAGAGATGTACCCTAACTTTGTACAGGACTAGGATAATGGTGGTTTCTTTCTTTTCTTCTTTTAGCTCCCTTTTTGATCACCCCAACATTTTGTTGACTATTTTAGCCTCAGAGAACAGTCTGTTGTGATTCCCACATCTCTTTCCCATCTTTAACTATCACAACTCATTATCTTAATTCCAGTTGGAATCATTTTCCTTACAGTTGCCCATAGTTAAATATCTGCCATTCTTTACCCATTTTTGATACATTTGCCTGCAAATTCACTCTTCCAGCTTGGTAATTTCCACCTGGATTACTTAAGTACCCAATGGAATCATTGAGGTCCATAGTGTGCTCCACCTAGCAGATCACAAATGTTCCCTGACGACTATAATCCATTGTTTGGTCTTTGTACAGAGAAGCAGTAACACCTGGCTTCGGTATTGTCCTCTACGCTCTTATTCATTGTTGAATTTTATCTTCACAACAATTCTTTGGTTGTACAACCATCATTATTTCAGTTTTGCAGTTGAGGAAATTGAAGCTGTAGTGAAGCAACTTTTGCAAATTAAATTTAATCACAAATCTAGGGCTATAGCCCGTTACTAACTGCTAGTCAAGGCTTCTTTCTAAAACTTAGTCACAGTAACTTCTAATTCTCAAACTATAAATTCAGTGCAGAAATTGCAACAGAGCTGTTCTTTGTTCTGTAGCAATGTATAGTCAAAAAGGCAATCATTTCGTTTTTGTAAATAACATTTTTCCCTGGGAGAGATGTTGTGGGAATTTTTATCAGTCAAGAACGTATATCGATAATCAAACATAGCTAGCTTAAAAACATGAAGTGAAAGATTGGTTAGTACTCAATCAACTGAACTGTTTCTTTCTCTGCAGTATTGTGGTTCTTGACATGATTGCTGAGTTTCCAATTTGACACTTCTAGAGATCTGTAAATCAGGATACATGCTGAGTCCCAGTCTGTCATCCTGAGTCTTAGCATTGGTTATTTATTTCCCTTCATTATCCAGCATCTACTTACTGGACAAATCAGTTGAGAAGCTTTCCATGATGGCCCTCTGAAAGGAGAAATGCACACATTTGGGTAGCTCTTCAATTACCAACATGCACAGATTGTCTGAGTTTATATGCATATATTTTATTATTATTTCACTTCTGCGTGTCAGATGAATTGGGTATAAATGTAATAAATCTAACAGTGTGGGCTCTAGTGACCAAGTACACTGCCATAATATATCTTTGGTCTATCAATAATATCCTGGGTGCAGCATTGCAAGTGTGGTGAAATTCTGTAGTTTGAATTGTTGGCCCAGGCATGGATGATTAGCAAGTCCACATGATGTCCAACTACCACAACGGTCCAGTTCCAAAGTAACTGCTTCTCTCTGATGATCTGCAGATTTTATGTTTACTTTCATTCCTTGACAAAATGGAATATATATCATACTTCTTAAGTTTTCTTTTGTATATGTGTCTGCAGGGTCTGCTCTTAGAACAGCTACATCAGTCAATTGGGGTACTTTGTTTCTCTTGTTAAATAGCCTAATAACTGCTTCATTCGTCTCCATGTGCTGATTTGTTTCTGTGAGTCTAGTCTGGTTCACTGGCCAATGAGTATTTCTTTTCTTTTTTTTTTTTGAAGATTTTATTTATTTATTTGACAGAGAGACAGCCAGCAAGAGAGGGAACACAAGCAGGGGGAGTGGGAGAGGAAGAAGCAGGCTCCTAGCGGAGGAGCCTGATGTGGGGCCCCATCCCAGACTGCTGGGATCACGCCCTGAGCTGAAGGCAGACGGTTAACGACTGTGCCACCCAGGCGCCCCCAATGAGTATTTCTGAGATGTTCTTTATCACACCAGTCTCAGACCTAAATTGTATTCTATCCTCAGCAAAACCAGTGCATCTCTTATTATCATTCATATCTGCCAGTGATGCATATTTCACAGGTTGCAGCCCTTTTGAAAAGACGAATTCTCCAATGTTGTATGCACAATACATTTTACAAGTCAAATCATACTTCGTTAAATTTTTATTGAAGTACAATATACATAAGGGAAAATGCACATGTTAGAAATGTTTAGCTTGGTGAGTTTGCACAAACTAAATACCACTGTGTAAACAGCCATCAAATCAAGAAACAGAATAATATCCAGAACTTATGCAGCGTCCGGCACGTCTCTTTCAGTGACTACCAGTCCCACAAGGATAACCACTGTCCTGCCTTCTACAGTCATCCTACTTTTTCCTCTTTTTATACATTATATAACTGAAATAAAACAGTATGCCCTTGTTTTTGGCTGGCTTCTTTCCCTCAACATTATGTTTGTGAGATTAATACACACTATTGCATAAGTTGTAGATATTTTACTCCTATTGCTGGATAGTGTGCTAATATACCACAGTGTATTTAGGCATTTTCCGGTAGAGGGGAATTTGGGTAGATTCCAGTTAGGGGAAGCTTCCAATTTAGTACATGTCCTTTGGCGAATACATGTATGCATTTGTCTTGGATGTATACCTGGGAATGGAATATCAGTCAAATAATATTTTAAATATATCTAACAAGTTGGCTATTTAAAGAAATCTTACAGTGAATCCTTTTGTAAAGGAAGTAATCTCTCTATAATTTCTGTTCTGCAAAATGGATTCTCACATATGGGTATTTATTTCACAAGGGTCAATACATCTGTTTACTGTCTTTCTAGTATTCCTCTCCTTGTACTTTTGTTAATAACAATATGATATTTTATTGTTGTTATTAGCCTCTGAAGCTCAGTATGTTTTAAAATTTGAAAATGCCCATAAAAATATCCTTATCTGAAATATACATATTCTCTTCTATATTATGCCATCTCAGATTTAATTAAAAAGACAGTGTGAGGCAAAAAGACATTTCAACAGATTCTCTCTGATCTACAGTTTATTTTAAAAATATTAAAGAAAGATCATTGATTCTTTTTGACTCACAAGAATCCCCTTCGCAGACCAACATACCTTTTAATTTATGGATTTTTTCATCAGATGAGAATATTCTAGTAAATATGATATTGAAGATGTTCTATACTAAAAAATATGGTTGGTGCAGAGGCATTAAATCAGAAACAAAGGATGCCTGGAAAATATTTGTTTGCTTAAAATAGAGATCCTGAAGAATGAGAGGGAAATACGCAATTCTTTTTTAAAGTTTTTATTTTAATTCCAGTTAGTTAGCATACAGTGTTATATTAGTTTCAGGTGAACAATATAGTAATTCAACACTTCCGTACATCACCCAGTGTTCATCACAAGTGCACTCCTTAATCCCCATCCCCCACCCGTTCCCCTCCAGTAACTATCAGATTGTTTTTTCTAATTAAGAGTCTGTTTCTTGCTTTGTTTCTCTGTCTCTCATTTTTTCCCTTTGCTTGTTTTTTTTTCTGTTCCTTAAATTCCACTTATGAGTAGAATCTTATGGTATTTGTCTTTCTCTGACTGACTGATTTCATTTAGCATTGCACTCTCTAGATCCATCCATGTCATTGCAAATGGCAAGATTTCATTCTTTTTTATGGCTGAGTGATATTCCATCGTATATATACCACCTCTTCCTTAGCCATTCATCAGTCAGTGGACACTTGGGCTGCTTCCATAGTTCGGCTATTATAAAGAATGCTGCTATAAACGTAGGGGTGTATGTATCCCTTTGAATTAGTGTTTCTGTATCCTTTGGGTAAATACCCAGCTGGGTCATAAGGGAGTTCTAATTTTAACTTTTTGAAGAACCTTCACACTGTTTTCCAGAGTGGCTGCATCACTTTGCATTCCCACCAACACTGCATGAGGGTTCCTTTTTCTCTGTATCCTCACCAACACCTGTTGTTTCTTGTGTTGTTGATTTTAGCCATTCTGACAGGTGTGAGGTGCTATCTCATGGTAGTTTTGGTTTGCATTTCCCTGATGATGAGTGACGATGAGCATAATTCTTAAACCAGTATTCAACTTATGTAAACTTACAATGCAGTAAAGAGACAGTGACTCCTTTTAAAGAAGAAAGACCCCAGGTCCTGAGCAAGGGTTAACTTTGGAAGTGGCATTTTTACATCATTATAAAAAGGAAGCATGGATAATTAAAATAGTCTTCATGTACAATTCATTTGACAGACAGTTATTGAAAGTACACCAGGCACCAAGCACTGGGCTGTGCACTAAGGTTTTTTTTTAATGAATAAAATTCTAACTTTGACTAGCTTCTCCCAGAAGATGACCTTGAAACAGTGATTTGAGTGAAAGTGTTTTACTTGTAAGGTGATCCCATGAAGTACCAGTAAGACAGTGACACAACAAACCAGGGAAAGAAGCCAACAATTGAACCAATTATCAAGCAGGTTATTGCTGTAGGCAACTTGAGTTCAACTCTGATGAGTGAACTCTGGGAGACAGTGAAAAATGCACCTCACAGTTGTTACCCACAAAGGGTAATTATCTTCCAACTCCATTTATCATTGGCCAATTCATTTGTCAATCCCTTACAGTAAGATTTCCACCACTCCACTGAAATTGTTTTTTGTATGGTCCTGAGTGAATTCCATGTGGTCAAAGCCAGTGGATACTTCTGGCATGGGCTTTGGGGAGTCTGACTATTTGGGTCCAAGTGTTGGCTCTCCCACTCACTGTCTGTATGACCTTATGTCAGTTCTTTAATGCAGGCTGTTTCTTCCTCTGTTCAATGAGGAGAAGTAGCAACAGCAGCAGCAGCATAAACAATGATACCTACCTCATAAGATCATCATGACGATTAAATGAGTTAACACTCATACAGAACTTAAAACGGTGCTTTAAGCAGTGTAGGTATTCAAATGAATGTTAATTATTATGATTTTTATTACCTGGCGTGACATTTATGGCTTTTAAAAGTGTTGACCACGTTTGGGTTTTTGCAATACTTTCTTGTCCATGTTTTTGTGAAAGTACACTTTCCAGGCATTCCTCCTACCTCTCTAGCCATTCATTCATTCATATTATTGGCTACCTTTGCTTCATTCTGTCTTTATGTGTTATATATTCCAGGACTTGATCTTTACCCCTGTGTTCTAGTCAATCTACATACCATGTCAGTGAGAATGCATTCACACTGAGGTCTTCATTACTTCTCTGTAGTAATTTCTAATCCCAGATCTCTCTCCCCCGATACATGGCTATGCCATCGCACCTCCAGTCCACATGATTAAAATGGTATTGTGATGTAGATGATCCTCAGAACCTCTGACTGAGTAGGTCCAAGACTGAACTCGTTATCTTTTCCCTGGAACTGTTCATCCTTTATTCTTTGGGTATATAGTGAATAACAGCTTTATCTAACAGGCACCAACCAGAAGCCAGGGAATCTGTCTTGACTCCTTTGTTTCCCCACAGCTTAGCATAATGCCTGGTATCTAGTAGATGGTAAATAAAATGGTGACTATCAGGCTAGATGAATGGATTGATGGGTAGGGGTGCTTGGAGGGGTAGATGGATTGTTGAGTGAGTCTGTAGCCTGTAATTTTATTTAGTTAAGTATTATCTGACGATCATGTACAGCTGAAGGTCAAGGATGAGAAAGCATGCCCTCAGTGCGATCTGTACACCAATGAAACAGTTTGCCTTGCTACGTGACATATACATGACCCCTTTGGGATGAAAACTTTTACCGTTGTGCCTGAACAAGCATTCAAATGGTATATTTGTCTGAAATAATGATCTGGGCTATGAAAGTTTCTTCCTTTTGCCACAATGAGGAGATACATACCCACACAATAGGAAGAACTATCTTAATTTTTTCTCCTATGATGGCCTTTTTAAATATAAAGATTATGTCTACCCTATTGAAATGAACTATAAGATGTATGAAGTGTTCACTGGAATGAATGCAAATGGCTTACCATGTTTTTATCAAAAATACTAGGCATTTTAAAAAGTTTGCTAGCATAATAAAATGTCACTAATCAAGGCTGATTAATGCAAAAGCAAACTGGAATCAGAGACTTTTTAGGGAAAGCCAATTTTATTATTTTCATATACATATAGTATATAAAAATAGGCTAAGAAAAAAAAGGTGCCAACTATGCATAATAAAGTAGCCAGCCATGATAAGTTGAAAAAAATGGCTTGTAATTGGAATATGAGTTATTTCTATGACTGATGGAGAATTATTTCAGAATACGTAAAGGTCTATTTTAAACAGCTTCCTTATAATAGCATTTGCACTATTAATTTTGTAAACTAAAGATTAAATAGAAGACTAATAACTATAAATCTCACCTATATTAGGTGTCGCACTACCTTGTGGGGCAACAACAACAATGAAACAAGCAAAAAAGAAGGGTGCTCCAAGATTATAGAGAGAAACTGACATTTAAACAGAGGTTCACGTGTTAACCCAAGTTGGAATATACTATGCTGACTGGTTTCGGAACACCAAGCAAATACCCAAACAGAAATGAATCCAATAAAAACAGTTGTTTATGATGAGTGCCACTCACCTGGTTTTACCTATTCTAGGTACCAGATTCTTGATTTCATGTCACAATCACTAGTCTTCTAGGATTTGTCTAGCTCTCATGCTTATTTGCAGAAAATCTCAAGTACTTCTTTAACACCTAAGTTCTCTTAAACTTTAGGGGGCAACAACAGAGTTAATGAAGAAGGACTAAACTTACATCATGAGGTACAATTTTATAGGACTGTGCTGTGTACATTTTATGTGTCTATCCAAAGCCCTTCTTCACTCTTCTCTTCTTTGGTCTCTCCTCTGAGGGGTTGATATGTGTCATCACTGGGCTCCCGTGCCCTCTGACTTCCAGTTGGTTTACCCACCAGGGAGACCTGGTAGGAGAGAGAGGACAAAGTGAGATCAGGGTATTTATTCTCCTGGTTCCTTCTGGTGAAGTTGCCTCAGGCCAATGGTGTTCCTTGGCAAAAAGTTAATGTGCTTCTCTCCTTGTGATTCTCAGCTTCTGGCCACTTTTCCCTCCCCTGATTTCCTGGTTCTAGATGTAGTCACAGCTCCACTGCTGCAAGGCCCAATTTCTTGTATTATCTTTGGTGATTTTCCTACACCTGGATTATATTATAATTTGTTTCTTTATAAATAAATCTCTCGGATTATCCAGGCCAGATCACAGAGGAAAATGTATGTCAAGCTAAGATATTCCATAGGACAGTGGGGAGACACTGAAGGGTTTAAATGAAGGAGTGGGGCGATCAGATTTATATTAACTATTACTCTCTCTGTAGTGTGAAAGTTGCATTACAAAACAGAGACTTGAGACGGAGGGGCTAGAGAGTACTACAGACATGTAGGCAAGAAATGGTAGAGCTTTGCAGTAGGAATATGTGAGAAGTGGCAAGGAGTTCTATATGAGAAAAATTAGTAACCAATTACATATGGTATTCATTGAAACCTTGGGAAAAATCTAGAATGTCTATCAGGTTTTGCTTAAGGAATAAAGTTGATAGTGGTTTTATTACTTATTTTCCAGGATATTATTTCTGTTTTATGAAATCAGCCTAAAGAGAAGATAATGTGGTCCTCAAAAGGAAAAAAAAAAACAATGTGGTCATTTTTATTTTTATTCTACTAAAATAAAGTACTTCAGAGCAGAATTGATAGGGCATCTCCATCTCTGACTCACAGTGATATCAAAAAATGGCCTCAATATAAGCTTGTCTTACTTACAGAATATAACCAGTAAGAATTCTTAGATATTGTTACAAGACATTTCTAGTAGGCCTGTCTGCTCTTGGGTTGCTCCAGAAGAAGACCAGAGCATGTGGCTTATTTGGGATTTGAGGGAAACATCAGTAGGGGATTGAGCGAGTGAGGAAGGCAGGGGTGTCAATAAAGGATGGTGCATTTTCAAGCAGGTTACTTCTGTGGGCTACTGGAGCTTCTTCCCACTAGGAGATCTCTGGAACCCTTGTAAAATAAATGCTCCCCAGTGATCATCCCTGGCATGAAGGGGGCAAAACTATTCATACCCCAATATGTACCATCAGTCCTTGGTTACAGGCTGCTTCCGGGAGGTGAGGTGGCAGGAATCATCGATTCCCCGGTATATCTAGCCTGCCACTTAGGTGGCAAAACAAATTCTTTGTGGCACCACAAGTCCTTCAAGGAATGAGTTGCCAATAATAGTATCAGAAGTCAGGTTGTTGGGCACTCAGGTGGTAAGGGCAAGGGGATTCAGGCAATCTGCTCTAGTACCTTTCAAAAAGATTACTCATATTTGGCTCTGGGGATTGAGAATAGACAGAGTTAAATTTTTACATACACTGCGGATGTTCTAGGTCACCTTGAGGAAGATAACCTCACGTTTGCCATTGGAAAAAGTAAGGAATTCTATTGTCCATTGTCCTAGCTGTAACACAATGAACATTTTTTTTTTAATGAATGGTATAAAAAGTGAGATCTTCTTTGAAGGTTAAATTTCAAATGTCTTCTCCAGGCTAGCATTTACTCCTATATATTCATTTTTCCTTCTATTCCAGTTGAAAGAATTCAGAGTCAGTGGGATGAAGTACAGGAACACCTTCAGAACCGGAGGCAGCAGTTGAATGAAATGTTAAAGGATTCAACACAATGGCTGGAAGCGAAAGAAGAGGCTGAGCAGGTGTTGGGACAGGCCAGAGCCAAGCTCGAAACATGGAAGGAGGCTCCCTACACAATGGATGCAATCCAAAAGAAAATCACAGAAACCAAGGTTGGTATCACAGATGTGTTCTTAAAATAAACTATCAGTTATACTGGATAAAATTATAACCATGGATTAAAATTTAATGATTTTTAATGCCAATTTATTAAAAGAAAACTAGGTTTAAGCTGAAACGAACAGTAGACTTTTCAGCCAAAGTAGAGATTAGAGGAAAACTGATGGCTAATATCAATCTTAAGATTAATTTTGTTTAATCCAGGTATCATAGGCTGGTTTTCACATTACACCATCTTTTGAGATCACTTCATAGTTGATACACATACTTGTGTGGTAGCATAATGTCAGTCATTTGGAATTAATTCGTTCCTAGAAAAAGTAACGGGTCTACTCCTTCCTAAGTAGGGCCCTGAATGGAGAAGGTAGGGGAAGTGTAAGGATAAGGCAAGGATAAGGGGTCTTCTTACTTTCTCCTCCAGGTCTTTGACCTTCAGACCAATTTCTCTACTTCTTTCTCTTCCTTCTCTTCTTCTTCTTCCCCCCACCCCCGAAACTCCATCATATATCTGTCCACTTCAGAGTCTAGAACTCGTTGTGATAAAAGAAAGAGAAAAGAGAAAGGAAATAATATTTGTTTACTGACTGTGTTTTATCAAGCATCATGCCTGGTACCTTACGTGCTTTTAATTCTTTCAAACCTCATACTTATGGGTCAATTGGGAAAGACCTTAAATGCTAAGCAGAGAAGTAACACAGTAAGAACTTGATTAGATTGAATTTTTTATCAAAACCCTCTATAGATGTTTTTTTTTTCATGTTGGAAAAAAGCCTTTTGCTAAACAATTGTCTGAATCACAAATTAGCTATGTCATCTGGGAAAAAAAACATTATATTGTGATTTTCTTGGACGAAGTGACTTCTATTTCTAAATGAGTCAGTGTTTAGGCTGTGTTGAGCTACATGGCATATGTATTTGTGCTATGTTTATTTGAAAAATAAACCCTGAAATCTCAATAGTTTAATATAATAAAGATGAATTCCCTGACTGTATCATACTGCAGTGAAGGTTGAAGAGCTCTTCCTGGGAGTTCTCTCTTAAATAGCAACTTGAGAAATCCAGGCTTTTCCAATTTTGTGATAGCATCATCTTAAACTCATGGCTGCCCACAGTCACTGCAGGAAAGTAAGAGAGAATTTGGCCACTTTATCCACGGGGTTCTATGGATAAGGCCTGGAGATTATGTATGTCACTTCGACCCACCTCCCATTGACCAGAACACGTTCCCAATTTAACATCAGGAAGAGGAAATGGGAATAGTGAGCTAATGAGCTTTTAGCCAGCCTCAGCCATAGCCACTTCTCCAAAGGACCTGCGCTGCTATGAGGACAAGATTTTTGTTTGTATGACAAGAATGTTAGAAATCACATAGGACTGGGGCACCTGGGTGACTCAGTCATTAAGCATCTGCCTTTGGCTCAGGGCTCAGGACGTGATCCCAGGGTCCTGGGGTCAAGCCCCACATCAGGCTCCTATGCTGGGAACCTGCTTCTTCCTCTCCCACTCTCCCTGCTTGTGCTTGTGTTCCCTCTCTCGCTGGCTGTCTCTCTCTCTGTCAAATAAATAAAATCTTAAAAAAAAGAAAAAGAAATCACATAGGACTTTACAGATTCATCATTACCTCTGTTGGAAGCAGTTACTTTTTTCACGAGATACTTGTTGCCACTAGGATTTTCTCCTTTGGATGAACATAGAAGGCATAGGAATTTCTAATGATGATGTTCCCAATTCTTGGTTTGACTATGGGAAAGCTTGAATTCATGCAGCTGTTCTCGAAGGCTCTGGTCTTATCCATAAGGTACCCAGTATGTTATGCCATTTCTTTTTCCTGTCCAAAAACTGAGGATTCTATGAATCTAGCAGATCTTAGAAGAAAGTGATTAACTGATTGGGAGGAATTAACAGGGAAAAGAGTTTGGGCTGGACCCTTGAGTTAGAAAAAGGGAAGGGCGGGGCGCCTGGGTGGCACAGCGGTTAAGCGTCTGCCTTCGGCTCAGGGCGTGATCCTGGCATTATGGGATCGAGCCCCACATCAGGCTCCTCCGCTATGAGCCTGCTTCTTCCTCTCCCACTCCCCCTGCTTGTGTTCCCTCTCTCGCTGGCTGTCTCTATCTCTGTCGAATAAATAAATAAAATCTTTAAAAAAAAAAGAAAGAAAGAAAAAGGGAAGGAGGCATATTGTGATAAATTTGATAAGGGCAAGAAGACTCTGCAAGTTGGCACATGAGAAATCTTAAAAACTACAAGAATCTTAAAGTGATGGCAGGAATGATTAGGGTTTTCTAGCCCTTAAAAAAGCAAGGGACTCTAAATAAGAGATGAAAAGAAGGGCAAAAGAAAATATGAAAGGACAAAACAAAACAATTTCATCATCAAAACAAGTCATATGTTTTAAACACCGAAAACAAAGACAAGATGTTATTATAATTGCTATCCTTGTTACACTTTCAAAATAAAAAAATTGCTTTTCAACTGTCAGTCTAAAACTACATCATAAAAATGGCTCAGCCATTATCTGTAGAAACCGATGTTTCTGTTTGTGTTATATGTTATATGTTATGAATTAACTGTGTGTGTGTGTGTGTATAGTTGCCCTTTCAGTGCATGTTCATTATATAAAGATGACCAAAGCTGTAATTTTTCCGTCCATTTCCTAAATGACATATGTTAAAGCTATAAGTAATCAGGAATCTTCCATGAAAACTATTATTGTTCACAGTTTACAGGTGAGAAAATTGAAGCCTAGAGAAGTTCAGAAACTCCTCTTAAAAATCATAGCGTTAGGATGTGAATGCATAGCAATTGCTCTTATAGATGACCTCACAGATTTTCTCTTCTACCCGTTGTGTTATATGTGGCTAAAACAAATCAAGAAAACACTATGAAGATCAGAAAGGGGGACAACTGTAATTATGAATTGACAAATGAGATCATATTACTGAGAAGCCAACAGGTGGGAAATGAAAACGATGAAACAGTATACTGGGGAGAGGTTTTCATATTCTGTTTTACTATGAAAAACTAAAAAGATAATTGCAAATTATATCCCCTTTTTAATGAAACTACAATTTTTAATTTTTCTAAAATTCAGGGGGTATATAAAATGGAGATCTGGCCTTTATGTCTAATATGTTATCACTACTGAGTGGTTAATAGCTGGCTTACCACTTATAATGTTCTTTTATGAAGAAAGGGTGAAAATAGACTTAAAGAGGCATTGGATAATTTGAGCAGGATCTCCTTGCTCCATAAATTCTTTCCGAGTCTCCGTGCCTAAGATTAGCGAGAGAGCTGGTGAGCCTCGTAAGGCGATCATCAGGCTGTGTCTACAGAGGTGGAGAGCTGTGATTAAAGCAGCCAGCCTCCCTTGCAGCAGCGTCACTGATGACTACCCGCACTGTCACAGTGAAATGGTTCCAAAGGCAAGTAACAGTAGTAGTATACTCTTTGAAAATTTAAACCAGTCATCATACCTGAACTAAAGAAAAATTCATTTACAATTCTGATATATCTATGATTCATCATTGCTCATCTTTGTAATCTCTTCCATTTCTTATCTACATGTTTTCATTGTCCTCATAATGGAGATACAATTTTGAATTCTGACTTTAAACTTAGTATCCTTACATAAACACTTATAAGTTGTTGCTTTATAACTTTTGATAATTATCATTTTAAATTCTTTGCAACATCTCATAAAGTTCCACCCTTAACCATCTCCTTACTGACTGGACATTCAGACAGCCTCCTCCTCTTGGTTAAAAAAAGTAGTGGAGAAAAAATGGGGACAACAACAAGCATGTCACAGGAGAGAAATCAAATCTGAGGTAGCATCCAGGGGCAGTCCATCTTGAAAACATGGTCAAGCTGGAAGGAGATGGCAACAAGACAGTCTTGATTTATCAAAAGAACAAGCTATAGATAGCCCATCGTGTTGATGATTAATGAACAGGTCATTAAGAGATGCCCATAATATATGTAGTTTCTTTCTATATAACCTTTAACTTTTTGGAAACAAAAACATAATGCGAGGAAGTAGCTGATTCTGTTAACCAAACGGCTTCAGTTGATCTTCTCCATGGCCTTAGTAAAACAATGTTTTTTTGAGATGGAATGACAGATGTTAGGGAAAAATCATACAGGATTTCCATTTTAATCAAACTCCCTGCCAATAAGCTATGACAGAATCCTATGAGAGATGATGCCATTTAACTTTCATAAGAAGTAAGATGGTATGACATTGGCACCTAAAATTGCCAGCAGCGGTCACCATGGGATTTATTTTATTTGGCAGAATCTCGGTTGACTTCACAACCTGTTTCCCAGGCTATTAAGATTGGCCCAAACTTGGCAATGAATTCTTTGGAAAAAATATTTCTTGATGATTTTAAGCTTTCCTTTCCAGTGTCAAGAGAGATTTACCCAGGCTCAGAGTTTTCATTTATTTTTTCCCCTTTCAGCTTTTGAAAGAGAATTCCTTTTTTGTCTGCTTTGTGATTGCTTTTGTGTCAAATTCAGCATAAAAGCTTTTCAAATGTGACGGCATTAGCTGTTTTGTGCTTGGCTGAGCTAAGAGTGCATGAATTCAATAGAGAAGTGAAATCTTGTTTGAGCCTAGCTGATTTGGCTCTATAATACTTAAAACTATCTGAGGTGAGAAATCCAATAATTTATCAAATTATTAAATAAACATTTCCAAGGCTGCAAAATATCTGTGTTTTGAAGACATTCTTTAGGGATCTTGAAAGATAGATACATTGTAATCATGTAATTAATTTAAAAAGTTGAACTTGTTATATATAGTAAATACAGTAGGTATTTGAGGATCTCAAAATATTTTACTAGGAAAGAGCTAATGGAGAACTTTTTCAAATATGGAAGTAGAACATTGTAGTTTTAATTATTTGGGAGGATGGGCCGTATTAGATCATATCCTTATCTCCCATAAGGATATGCACAGTAGTAGCTGAATTCTTCTTCCACATATTTTATTTACTTTTTGACTTGCACAAAATTAAATCAGCAAATTGATTCACACTGGTAGATTGAGGTTTGGATTTCTGATACTGTAATGAAAAAGATCAGAAATCTTCTTGCCGGGACCTGCCATTTCTTCATGCATTTTCTTTATTCCCTTTTGTTCTCCCCTAAAGCTTCCACATGATTAAGGAAAAAGAATCAATAACCTAATCGTACTTTTCCTCCCAACGTATGCATGAAGCTATTAAACTTCTCAAAGCATACAACCAGAGTGCTTCCTACATCACTGATAGAGGAAGTAATGGGCTCGTTTCCCCAGGTACTGCTATACTATATAAATATTTAATGCACAGTCACCAATTCTTGAATAGCATTATGCTCTGATTATACCATGTTTTGCCTTGTTTCCTTTTCATAGTTTAAC
This sequence comes from Ailuropoda melanoleuca, assembly GCF_002007445.2. NCBI lineage: Eukaryota > Metazoa > Chordata > Mammalia > Carnivora > Ursidae > Ailuropoda > Ailuropoda melanoleuca. Next base: position 26,961,730 of record NC_048238.1, on the reverse strand, counting down.
TTATATCATGCTCAAAAATATAATGTAGCAACTCTGTAAACATACTCCTCCATAAAAGCAACAAATAGCAAAAATTGTCAAAATTGCCTCTTCTGAACTCTGGAAATTAACCAAAGGTTGACAGCATTTTATAAACTGCTGAACTTCCATAAGAACAGCAGGGTTTGAGGCTTTTTAACTCGGCCTATTCCGTTACTTTCTCCCAGCTCCACAGTAGCTTTGAGAATCAGCAGCCTTATAGCCACCAGAGAGGAAAGACCCGGATTGGAGTTCCTCAGAAAGACCCATTTCATTCCCAGAGTTTTATTACTATTTGAACTATCTTGCAGCTCCCTAGAACAAACCTGTACACAAGGCCTTGTCATTCATTATTTGACCTGATTTTGCACTAACTCCCAGAAAAAGCCCTATCCCCAGAGTGTCTATCCAAAACAATCAGCAGCGTTGTTTAAATAGTAACTGCCTGAGGCTATGATACCAGTTGAGGTAATCATGGTCTAGAGAAAAACTGAAAAGGAAGATCTAGGGAATGAGATGTCTGTCCTCAGAGGTCTTTGAAAAGCTCTGACATATTCCTAGGGGATCTACAAGGCTACATGCATGTCTTGCCAAATCAAGACTATCAATAAAGAGATATAAATTATGAACAGGAACCAAATAGAGATTCTGGAGTTTAAAAGTATAATAATTAAAATGAAATTTTTACTAGAGGATCTCAACATCAGAACTGAGCTGGCAGAAGAGTCCGTGAACTCGGTCAATAGGAATAATCCACACCAAGGAAAAGAGAGAAGAGAAGAATTAAGAAAAATACAGGAAGCAAAAACTGACAGAATTAAGGGGAGAAATAAACAGTTCAACAAGAACAAAGACTTCAGTACCCTATTTTTAATAATAGATAAACTGGGCAGAAAATCAACAAGGAAAAAGGAGACTTGGAAAAACACTATGAACTAGCAAGGCCTAACAGTCATGCATAGAACACTCCACCCAGTAATAACAGAGTATTCATTCTTCTCAATTGCACATGGAATATTCCCCAGGATACACCATATGCTAGGTCATAAAACAAGTCTTAATACATTTAAAAGGATTTCAGTCATATAATATACATAATGTAGATTCTCCAACCATAATTAAATGAAATTAAAAATCAATAACAAAAGTAAATTTGGGAAATTCACAAATATGAGAAAATGATACAGTACATTATTAAATAACCAATAGGTCAAAAAAGAAATCACAAAGGAAAAGCAAAAATACTTTGAGATGAATGGACATAAAAATACAACATATTGAAACTTATAAGATGCAACTAATGCATGTTGAGAGCAAAATTTATAGCTATAAATACCTGTATTAAAAAAGAAGAATGATTTTGGGGTGCCTGGATGGCTATTGGTTAAGTGTCTGACTCTTGATTTCTGCCCAGGTTGTTATGTCAGGGTTGTGCGATGGAGCCCCATGTCAGCTTCATGCTGGGCATGGCACCTGCTTAAGATTCTCTCTCTCCCTCTGCCTCTTCACTCTCCCTCTCTAAAAGAAGAAGGGGGGCGTAGGGGGTGGAGAAAGATCTAAAATAAGTAACTCAATCTTCTACCTTAAGTAATTAGAAAAAGAAAATTAAACCTAAGGCAAGCAGAAAGAAGGAAGTAATAAAAGTTAGAGTGAAATCAATTGAACAGAGGAAAGAAAAGTGAGAGAAAATCAGAAGAATTAAGTTAGTTATTGAAAAGATCAACAATATTGACAACCCTTTAGTTGGACTTACTTAAGAAAGAAGAGAGAGAAGGCTCAAATTACTAATCTTAGAAATGATTGAGGATGCACCACTACCAACCTTATAAAAATAAAAAGGATTATAAGAGGATATTATGAATGGGAGAAATAAGAAATATGAATAGACCTATATCAAGTGTAGAGATTGAATCAGTAATTTTAAAACTTGCCCCAAGAAAAGACCCAGACCCAGATGGCTTCACTGGTGAATATTACCAAACATTTAAAGATGAATTAATAGCAGCCTTTCACAAACTCTTCCAAAACATAGAAGAGAAAGGAATATTTCCCAACCAAAGGTATAACAGGAAAAAAAAAAACTGCAAGCCAATATACCTCATGAATATAGACTCAAGAAATCTTAAGAAAAATACTATCAAACCTGATAAAGCAACATATTGAAAGGATTATATACCATAACCAAGTGAAGTTTATTCCAGGAATACAAGGTTAGTTTAACATACAAAATTGACACAACATACAGATATTCCTTGACTTACGATGGGGTTATGTCTCAATAAACTTATAAGTTGAAATACCGTAAGCGAAAAGTGCATTTAATACACCTAACCTACCAAACATTATAGCTCAGCTAGCCTTCCTTAAATGTACTCAGAACACTTACATTAGTCTATAGTTAGGCAAAATCATCTAACACAAAGCCTGTTTCATAATAAAATGTTGAATATCCCTTGTAATTTATTGACTACTGTACTGAAAGGGAAAAACAGAGTAGTTATATGGGTACAGAATGGTCATAAGTGTATCAGTTGCTTACCCCTCATGATAACATGGCTGACTGGAAGCTGCAGTTTACTGCCACTGCCCAGCATCATTAGAGAGTATCATACTGCATATCATTAGTTTTAGAAAAGATCAAAATTCAAAATTTGAAGTAAGCTTTCCACTTAATATGTTACTTTTACACCATTGTAAAGTGAAAAAAAATCCTAAGTCAAACCATCGTAAGTGGGGCTGTCTGTAATGTATCGTAGCAGTAGAATAAATGACAAAACCCACATGGTCATCTTAATAGTTGTAGAAAAAGCTTTGACAAAGTCCAAACTCTTTCATAAAAAAAAAAAAACCCACACTCAACAAATTAGAAATAAAAGGTGTTGTAGGTTGAATAGTATCTCCTTAAAAATGTGTTGAAGGCCCAACCCCTGATACTTGTGAATGTGTCCTTATTTGGACATAGGGTCATTGCAGATGTGATCCAAGTTAAGATGAGGTCATACTGGAGTAGGCTGGGTTCTTAATCAGATATGACTGGTGTCCTTATAAGAGGTGGAAAAGAGGCGTACATGGAGAGAAGAATGCCATGTGAAGACACTCACGGTAGGGAAAATACCAGGTAACAACAAAGGCCATTGTAAGGCAAGCAACAGCTAGGATTGACAGGTACCACCAGAAGATAGGAAGAGGTGAAGAAGGATTCTTCTTACCGGTTTTACATGGAGCACAGCCTGCTGACACCTTGACTCCAGAACTGCGGGACAATCCATTTTGTCATTTTAAGCCACCCAGTTTGTGATACTTTGTCTTGGAAGTCCTAGGAAAATAATACAGAGGGAAAATTCTTCAACCTGATAAAGGGCATCTAAGTAAAACCTACAACTAACATCGCAGTAAAAGACTGAATGCTTTCACCTATGATCAGGAGCAAGGTAAGGATGGCTGCCGTCACCACTTCTATTACCACTATGCTAGAAGTTCAGGCCACGACAACTAGGCAAGAAAAATAGATAAAAGCCATCCAGATTGGAAAGGAAAAAAATAAAACTACCCATTTGCAGATGACATGAACTTGTACATAGAAAATCCTAAGGAGTACGCTAAAAGAGTATTAGAACGAATAAATTCTGCAAGTTTGCAGATTATAAGATCAAAATGCATAAATCAATTGCTTTTCCATACACAAGCAATGAATAATCTGAGAAATGAAATTCAGAAAATGATTCCATTTTTAATGGCATCAAAAAATTAAATACATAGGATTAAAAGAAATGTAAGACTTTTATACCACCAATGACAAATCACTGTTGAATGAAATTAAAGAAGATCTAAAGAAATGGAAAAAATATCTCAGGTTCCCAGATCAAAAGACTTAATATGGTTAAGATAGCAATATCCTCAAACTGATCTATAGACTTTAGCAATCCTCATCAAAATTCTAACTGGTCTTTCTGCAGAAATAAACAAGAGGATCCTAAAATATATACTGAAGTGCAAGGGACAAAGAATAGCCAAACCAGCCTTGAAAAACAGCAAGGTTAGGGGACTTAGAATTTCCAAATTCAAAACATACTACAAAGCTACTGTAATCAAGACGATATAGTGCTGACAAGAAGATAGAAATATAGATCAATGAAATAAAATTGAAAGTCCAGATGTAAAACCTTGCTTTTAAGGTCAGTTGCTTTTTGACAAGAATGCTTAGACAATTCAATGGCAAAAAAATAGTCTTTTTGAACCCTTGTGCTTGGATAACTAAATATTCACATACAAAATAATGAAGTTTGACCCCATATAATACCATACACAAAAATTCACTCAAAAATTGATTATGATAGAGCTAAATATAAGAACTAAAAGTTTATTTTTTAAAATATATTTATTTATTTTAGAGAGGGCAGAGGGGCAAAGGGAGAGGGAAAAAATCCTCAAGCAGACTCATCACTGAACACAGAGCCCAACATGGGGCTTGATTCCAGGACCCTGAGATCATGACCTGAGTGAAATCAAGAGTCAGTCACTTAACCAACTGAGCCACCCAGGTGCCATAAGAACTAAAACTTTAAGACAACATATGAATATGATGAGTTAGGCAATGTCTTCTTGTATATGACACCAAAAGCAAGAGTGACAAAAGAAAAAATACATAAGTTGGACTTCATCAAAATTAAAAGCTTTTGTGCTGTAAGCAATGTCATAAAGAAAGTGTGAAGACAACCCACAGAATGGGAGAAATTATTTGCAAATATCTCATAAAGGACTTGTATCCAGAATACATAAAGAACTTTATAACTCAACAAGAACAAAAAGCCCAATTACAAAGCAACAAAGGATCATAATAGGCAGTTCTTCAAAGAAGGTGTACAAATGGCCAATAAGCCCATGAAAAGATGGCCAACACCATAGTCATTAGGAAAATACAAATGAAATCCAGGAGATACCACTTCATACTCACTAGGATGGTTGAAATAAGAAAGAGGATGAGTGTTGACAAGAATGTGGAATAATTAGAACCTCATACATAGCTTTTGGGAATGTAAAATGGTACAACTTTGGAAAAAAGCTTAGCAGTTCCTGTAGATATGAAACATGAAACTACTATCTGACCTAAGAGTGCCACACTCAGGTATGTATCCAAGGGAAATAAAAACATACGTCCACAAAAACCTTTATACAGATGTTTGTAGCAGAGTTATTTGTGATACCCAAAAAGTGGAAAAAACGTACATGTTTATTAACTAAGGAATGATTTTTTTAAAGGGGAGTATATCCAGCAATGGAATATTACTTGGCAATAAAAATTAATAAAGTGCTGGTAGCTGCTAGAACATGGATGAACCTCAAAAACATTATGCTGGGTGAAAGAAGCCAATCACAGAAGACCACATATTTAGAAGTCCATTTGTATGAAGTATCCAGTAAAGGCTAGGGGAGGGAGAGGCTGGAAAATGGAAGGTGACTATTAATGGTACAGGATTTCTTTTGGATTTGAAGAAGATGTTCCAAAATTAGATTGTGGGGGTGCCTGGGTGGCTCAGTCAGTTGAGCGTCTGACTCTTGATTTCGGCTCAGGGCATGATCTCAGGATCCAACTCCTTATTTCGGCCCAGGTCATAATCTCAGGGTAGTGGATCCAGCCCCACATTGGGCTCAGCGGAGAGTCAGCTTGAAATTCTTTCTCTCTCCCTGCCCCTTCCCCTCCCCCTAAAATAATAAATAAATCTTTTAAAAAATTCGATTGTGCTGATGGCTTCTCAACTCTGCATGTACTAAAACCCACTAAATTATACACTTAAAATGGATGGATCTTATGCCCTGTGAATTATATCTCAAATTTGCTCTCAGAAGGCATGTATCTACATGTCATTAAGACTACAGATCTTTTCTTGTTTCTTCAAGTTTATAAACTGCTTTAGAAATGTAGTTTCTCAACATGTATCAGCAACAGAACCTACTCTGTGTGAGTCATTATACTAGCTTATTCTATCCCTGGCCCTGGCCCCGGCCGCAGACTATTTGGAGATGATAGGATTGCCCTTCTGGAGATAGGGTCGTGCCTGACTAGCTATATCTGTCAGGAGAGTCTAAGTTATACCACAGTAATAACCTTCAAATCTAGAGGCTTAACCCAAAGTTTATATTTTACTCATGTTACGTGTCCATTGTAGATTCACAAGAGGGTTCTACTCCAGTAGCTTAGTCACTCAGGCTGATAACAGCTGAGTCTTGATATATGCTTCCACGATTAAAGAGGTAGGGGACGTGAATAATGCCATCAGTTCATAAACCTTCTGCCTGTAAGTGACAAGTAGTCCTAATAAGTTACATAGCCATCCCTGACTCAGTGGGGGTGCCGATGGCATGAAAAAGCACTGAAGGTTTGTGGACAATGATGTATTCTACCACAGTAGGCTCATGGGGTTTGAAAAATAGCCAAGAAATAATGCAGCTTTCTGGGGATCTATCCTCTGGCATTCTCTCTGGAGTCATTTCCACCCAACCATTTCCATACCCTCTCAACCAGACTTCTCTTAGACGCCTGGGGTAGCTGGGTGATTTCTTAATTACAACACTTCTTAAGCCTTTTAATAAAGTCAGCAAATTAAAGAGAAAGCCCAGATAAAGAGAATGCTTTCTAAAATGTCATAATGAAATTAAGGTAATGAAGTACTTGGAGGGCTCTCCTCCCTTCTTTTTGTATAAAACTTATTCCAGAGAAGCTGGAAGAGAAATGGGGCCTGAAAGTAAAGAGGGAGGAAAATAAATTGTATGCCATTAGTTTAATTATGAAAATTCATTACATGAAGCCATGTAAGACAGAAAATAATGGAACTCTAATGGGTTGGCCGATAACACATTTACTAGCCTGCTCTCAGCTTGTAGTCATTGTTGAAAGGACAAAGAAGTAACAACTTTGGTATGTAGTCCTCAAAGCTATTGAAAAGATTAATCATTTCCAGTAAGCTGGAAAATGAGGGCCATTTTCTTAAATAGTATCCCCTGTATAGAGTGTTACCTTCTGAAACAGAGATGTTTGGTAATGTCAGAGGTTTAATAGATGAATCTTGAAGTTAATGGTGAGAGGCTTTACTTTTGAAATAGCTTCCTTACAGATATTTTAACATTTCTATTATAAATCCATAAAGAGGTTTTATAGGTCGTTTTAATTCACACAAGCAAGAAAGAGTGTTTCTTTTTCCCAATAGAGATTTATAGAACATTAATTCATACTTAGGACTAAATTGTGTAGTGATTTTTTTTAATAAACCAAATCTGTATTTTTTCTGCTGTCTTTGTTTGGCAATGTCTTACTTTATTATACACAATAATTTTCCAATCATGCTATAATCATCAAGGAGACTATTTTATATTCTTTGGTGTTCAATTATAAAAAGCCCAATCATTTGCATTAAATTCCTTTATATGGAAGTGTATCTTCTTTAACTAGATTGAACCCTGAATATTGGAGTCAAGAAACTTGCATTTTTGTGACGCCTCTTTCACTGATTAGCTTTGTCACTTTCAACAAGTCACTTAAACTTTCAGAGGTTTTTGTATTATCGGATGGGAATTATGGGATTGGGTCAGAGGAAAGGAAAAGGACAGGGGATAACAAAAGATGAAAGGGGATGAGTAGGCGGGGGTCCTATATTGGGGAGCCTCATAATCTAAGGAGAGAGGTTTGGATTTTGTCTTATAGGAAAAAGGGAGCCATTGAAAGTTTTTACAGAGGAGTGATATGGTTCTATTTACATTTCAAAAATAGCACTTGAGCAGCTGTTTGAAGATGGAAGGGCTGGTTTGAGATGGTGGAAAGGAACCAATGAAAAGGTTGTTGGAATATCCAAGCAAGAAATAACGAGAGCCTAAATTAAGGCAGCGACAGTGGAGGTAGATGACTTGGCTAAGGGAAAACTGTGATACAGCCTGTCTTTGGGTGTGCTCCCTGCCTCCTCTTCCAGTTAAGGGTTAGTTACACTACAGATGGGGAAGATTGGGCTAAGGATAGAACCTTGGAGAACATCAACATTTAAGAGAAAGATAGAAAAAGAACAACTGAAATCATAAGAGATTATAAAGAAGACCCAAAGAGAGAGAGGGCTAAGAAAGGATGGAACCTCAAGAAGGGACTAACCAGTAGCACTAGTTGCTACAAATAAATTAAATGAGAACCTCAGGCTTTCCCCAGACATTGGCCACTGATGACTGTGTCAGTTAACTATTTTTGCAAACATTCTGCATACCAGAACACTTTAGAATGTCAGTGGCACACAACAGTAAGCAAGTACTTTTTTCACAATTTGACAGCTTGGCTGGGGTGTCACTGCTTCATGCTCCAGGTTGGTTGAGGTGGCTCCCCTCCACTTGTCACTCATCCTTCTCCAGGGATGAGCAGGCTAGCCCAGGGCATGTTTATTTCTTGGTGGTGGCTGAAACACATTAAGGGCTAGCCCCACTGCAGGATATTTCCAGCCTCCTCTTGCATCAGTTCTATAAGCACCCCATTAGGATTAGGCAAAACAAGTCATAAGGCCAAGGTCACTGACAAAGGCTGGGAATTCAACTCTGCCATCGGTAGCAGGAAATTAAAAGTTAAATAGCAAAGGGCATGGGTACAGGGTGGGGTAAAGAATTGGGACCACTAATCCAATTTACAGCAGTGAGGTGTCAGAATAGTTTTAGTGGGGTGGTGTTGGCAAAAGCCTGATTTTGATGAGTTGTAGAGGGGCAAGAATGTAATCAGGTTGAGGCAACGAGTGAACATTTTGCCTTCTAAGGAGCTTAATTGTGAAGGGAAAGACAATGAGGACAGGTTTTGTTGTTGTTGTTTGGAGATGAGGGGGTGAGGGTGGACTCAGGTTTGAAGGCAGTGGAGAAAGACCCTGCAAAGAGACAAGAGACTGAAAAGACACAAAGATCCCAGAATAGATGAGTGTCTAGACGGAGGGATCAGCTTCCCATAGCACAAGAGTCACTTGTTCCTCTGAGACTAAAGAGAAGGATGCAGGATGTAGTCTCTGTTTAATGAAATGTATGCTTGTTATGTTAAACTGTGTCATTGTAGGCAGGGCCATTTGCTGTGAGATTTCTTCCAGTTCAGATCATCAGGGTTCAGTCTGGGAACCACCCTAGATATTTCAGAGGAAACTTAATACCAGTGACTGGTTCCATGGCTAATGAAAGAGCTGAGAAACCCAGTAGGAGACAGTAGGACAGCCTGGAGGTTGGCAATATCAGGAAGCTGTTGGCCACTTCAAGGGCAGGAGGGCCAACCAGTGTCACCAAAGTCCAGAAACCAGAACCATCTGGTGCTGATTCAGCCCCTGTGGGGGCTTCACAGTGGGTCCTGACACTACAGAGGGAAGAACTGTCCCTCAGGAAATGGAGACACGAAGAAGACTCTGCCCAAATAGAAAGAAGGAGAAAATATACTTGAGTTTCCCCCTTCTTCCTGCTCTTCCATGTCCTACCAAGACCTCTCTGGCCTAACCCATCTAGAAGCCAACTAACAAGAAATCCTAGGAAATTCTGACCCCCCCCGAGGGGGTTAGTTCACCTGCAATATTGAGGAGAGTAGGAGATTGCCAGAGAACAGATCTAAAAGCTAAGTTCTTCCACTGTTAGCTCACAGAACTAGACTTTTTTTAAAATGAATTTCTTAGTTCATGTATACCAACACGGTATCCTAGGCAAAACAGAGAAACCCAGCATGTAGAACTTTGTGTTCGTAAATATGTTAGGATCCTATTTTATAATTTTCCGAGCAGTTTTATTTTGAGTTTGGCCTCGTGACAAACCTGAGGCATAGCAAAATAAGTCACTCCATCCTATTTTACACACAACAGAACTGGGACTCAGAAGGTTAATGACTTTCTTAAGATCAAACAGCAAAACGATGGCCAAACAAGACTTCCTGGGAAGATGCCTTTTCATTACTCCACCTTGCCTTTCCTGAAGCTCCTTTGAGTCACAGTCATTAAAAATGTTAACTCTAGTTCATCTGGAACAAATGGTAATTTCATTTGTAGGTGACCGTCCCAAAGCACATTTTATAAGAAAACTTCAACAACACTCAACCTGAAATTTTTAATTGTAAGTCTCCGGACTCACATTTATCTCCTGAATTAAAGGGAGCCTTGTAGATAAGCTGCAGCATTATAGACAGTGTCTATAAAACAGTGAGTCCCTTGCCTTGTGTTTAGTAGACGCTTATCCCATGGTGTCTATAGTGTGGCTCATTCAAAATAGTAGTAGTAGTAGCAGAAGAAAGGGTAGTAATAATCACTAATAATAGCTAATATTTATTGAATGTTTTGAACATGGCAGTCACCATTCTAAATGTATTCCCTGGATTTTCTAAATTAACCCTCATGGTAATCTTTCGAGGTAGATGCTGTTACTATACCCGTTGGAGAAAAAAGGAAACTGAAACACAAAGAGGGCAATTAACTTTCCCATTTGTCACACAACTGGGAAGTGAACAAGCTAGGATTCCAATACAGCAGGCCCAAACTTCTAACTACTCTCTCTCTTCCTTCCTTGTTTTCTCCCACGCCGGGTCAGTATCCCTAAAAAAAATTCTTACAAATAAAAAATAAGGAAAGACAGACACAAAAATGAAAAATTTTTAATACTCAAAGTTCTTGAAGTTAATTCAGGTTGTCCCGTAGCCGACAGTCATTTTTCTACCTAAATTGCTGTGTATAAAATACCAAGCACGTATTAACAGCAGCACTGTATTAGGTTTGAATATAAAATATTTCTTTTCTGGTTGGGGACACAATCTTTTGGGGATTTAGCATTTTATATTCTTCATGGAAAACATCCACATATATACGCACCCACAAAAAGCATCTTTTTTTATAGGCTTGTATTCACCGTATTTCAAATTTCTTCACACACTGCGATCACCATACAAAAAATTCCCTGTAGTGTATACGATTGTAAATGGAATTCGGAAATAAAAAGGAGTGTGTGTGAATTCTATTGTATTTTTGAATTTACACTCCTTCTGTGGCTTGGAGTTATCCCAGTAGTAAATTTCACAGTAGTAGGCAAAACTGATCAAGGTCATTGTTTGCAGTCTGAAAGACACTTGGTTAAAATCCAGGTTGGTCAACATATTATCTTAGAAGGAAGAGAAACTGTCTGTTAGGTGAATGTCTTTGAGAAGGGAGACAAGAACACTATTGTTGAGAACCTTAGAGTTGAGGTAAGGGCCTTTGCCCTGTCAGTGCTGCTCAAGGTCAGTGGGATTTCTTTTTATTCCTATGACCTCGTAAAATCTGGGCAGCATGCAGTGAGGGTTAGGGCTCAGTGAAAATTTCTGTAGATATAAAAATCTTAATTTCAGTGTGAATACAGATTGAAAGAAAAATATATGGCTTGTGTTGGTTTGGGGTTGTTTTTTTTTTTGTCTTTCAAGAATTAAAGTTTATCAAAAAGCTCTGGTTTGAAATCAAACCTTACTCTTTTACCTGTTTATTTTGAAGCCTGTAACTTTAGCTTGGTATTTCCTTCCAGATTTTGGAAAATTCAAGCATAGTTTTCAAATTAAACTTCTGGGTATTTTTTTATGATCTGTAGATTAGAACCAAAGAGTATATCCTTTTTCCTCTAGACTTTTTGAATAGCAACCCATGAGTGAGGGGTGACTTCCAAGATTATTTATCTTTCTTAGGTAAAATAAGTGATGTGTGCTCTAATGTTGCTTTATCCTATTTCTTTAATAGAAAAAGGTATCCCTAAAAAGGAATTAACTTGGAAAAAGGTTACCAAGTCATAGGTCTCAGTTTTGTGCATTCTTATGCTACCAATTAGAGATTGAATCGATGACGGATAATATAAACTCTAAAAATGCAAACACCATCTTATGGATAAAAAGGCCCAATTACAGTACATAGTACTTTAGCTCTGTAAGTTCGGCTTAAGTAAGAAGGGGAAGGGGTGGAAAGTTCATTTTGTACCTTAGGATATTTCTAGAAAAGGGAAAGCCTTCAAGGGGTATGTTTCACCCCAGAAAGGCTTTTGAATAGTGTGAGGATCCAAAAAGTAGAAAATAGGAGCCACAGGGCTTGATAAAATGAGTCCATAGGAAAAGCAGACATTCCAGAAGGATACATTTTAATGGCTTTGTGGTGCAGCAAATATTCTCTGTACCTTTAAAAACTCCCTTTTTCCTTTCATAGCAAAAGTTAGTGATATTGGCTTTAGATGCTTGGTACTAATTTGGTTGTTTGGCTCTATTTGTTATATGCAATAAATGCAATTATTTCTTTTTATTCAAGAATAGGGTGTTCTAGTTAACTGAGAAATGCCAGTTTGTATATACATCATTCATTTTCAAGGACTAGGAGTCCACCCAAACATACTGGAACTGTGCTAAAATTACTCTTGTTTGATTTTTATTATATACACAGCATACCAACATGAAAGAACTAATATTAAAACAAAAGTTACTACTCTTCAGAAACATCAGTTCATTTCAGTTTCCTGTGTTTCCCTTCTAGTTCATGACTTACAGATTTAAGAGATACAGTATGGATACAAATTGTGTTTTGTTTGTTACGTATGACTTTGGTGCACATTTACTGCATGTTAGACCATTGTGTTGATGTATTGTGTTAGTTTAATGTCCTCTCATTAAACATTGTAGTTTTCTCATTATTTGTACTATATTAGTTAGTGAAGCTCTTTATTCCTATAATGTATTTCTCTTCTTTTAAATATTTTATTAGGAGAGCATACCAAAAGTACAGTTACTAGGTCAGTGGAAGTAAGCATTTGTATGTCACTTGATACCTATTGCCAGATTGTTCTGCTAGATAATACTGTTCCCAGCAGCAGTACGTGGATATGTTAGTTTTACCACAGCCCTTCCAGCTTTGGGTTTTATTTTTTAATAATTTAATTGGTGTCAAATCGTACCATCCTGATTTAATACTCTGGGTTTTTTTTTAATTTTTTAATTTAATTTTTAAAGTGGAAATCTTTTATTCTGTCTCTTGTTTGAATTGCCTATTCCTATTCCTCTGTCCCTTTCTCAGTGGCTTAACCCACTCTGTTGGATTTGATATAACCATCTTAGCAATTTAATATCATCTTGATGCTTAGAAGCCTCCTCCATGCACTTATAGCAGTGGTTAATTATGTTTCCAGATAAACCTATGATTGGTTTATTTATTTTATATGTGGTATATCAAGTGATGAAAGAAAGAGCTTGGTAATACCCAATCATCAAAGACAAACAAGAAAACTTAGGTCATTTGGTTTAGCAAGATTCCTACATTTGAAATTTTATTCTAATTTTAAAGGAGGATATTTATTAAAGTATTATGAATAAACTGGTCTTTCAAAAACGTTCATAACTAGAATAACAGTACTGTTCTTTTGATGTGTGATATTTTCTATGTGCAGCGGTAGTTGAATGCCAGTAGATGGCACTAATTACATAAACAATTCAACAAGTTAATGAACAGGGAAAGAAATACATAAGATTTGCTTTTCCATTCCAATTCTGGTATGTGTCCCATACTCAACAATTATATGGGAGCTTATTTTTATAGTTTGTTCTCTCCCATGAGAAAATTAATTAAGCCCAGTTGATTTCCAATTAATTGCCACTAAATTGAAATATCCGATACTGAGTATTGCTTAAGATGCAGCATTGGAAAAGTTTTGTCGTGAAAAGTGGGTTGGTTTATACAGTCATGATTGACTAAATCACGTGGTAGGTTAAAAGTAATCACGTAGACATGTTCTGACCTGGGGATTCAAAAGCTATTTATGAAAAGTTTTAAGAAACTATAACTCAAGATTTCAGAGAAAACTGATTTTCATTTTCTTTCCCATATGCATCCACAGCAGTTGGCCAAAGACCTCCGCCAGTGGCAGATAAATGTAGATGTTGCAAATGATTTGGCACTGAAACTTCTCCGGGATTATTCTGCAGATGATACCAGAAAAGTCCACATGATAACAGAGAACATCAATGCCTCTTGGGCAAGCATTCATAAAAGGTATGAATGACGTTATTTCTGAAACTAGTGTTGGCTGTCATGATGAATGGGTGGTGACACTGGGTGGATCACACAGATTTGTTTTCCTAATCCTGCTAAACTGGGGCTTCAGAGGATCCAAGGTGACAAATGCCAACCAAATTCGCAGGCTCGCCTAAATCCTCTAGAATTTTAAAGACAAGGGACCTGAAGACTGGTGAAATTAAGTGATTTGCCCACAGTTGCAAAGGCAGTGATATAACTAAGAGTTTAGACAAACACAAAATACTGATTTATAGCCAGAAGAGCCATCTATCAATATGGTTTGAGAACTCTATCCAAAGAAATACCTCGAAAGTTCTTCCCCGTGCCTTTCTCACATGCAGTCTGTGAAAACACATCCGCTTGTGTCGTTTCAGTCCACTGATGACTATCCATTTATGTCATTTGCCGCCAACAGTGATCTTGTGACTTTCAGGCCTGCGTATCCTACTGACTTATTTCCATTTGAACATCCCTCCAGAATCTCAAACTGAATGGGCCAAGGCTGAACTCATCTTTGCCCTCTTCCAGCCTTTTTCTCCAGATGTAGCCTACTTCTCTTCCCACGATGCCCCTCCAACGAATGTTACCACAACCCAGTTCGTTGCCAAATTGAAACTCATGCTTGACTCTTCCTTTTACAACCCCAGTAGCTAAGCTGTCGCAGAGCTATTTACTGCTGAGATAGCTTTCAAATCCAGCCACTTCTCTTTATCCCTCCTCCTCAACTGTCAGGTTTTGCCTGAGTGACTACATCATTCACCTAACTGATGTCCCTCCTTCTAGTCTTCCCACTTCCTACCCATTCTCTACATAAAATGCAGGCTGATCTTTCTAAATACGGTATATTTATGTAGCTCACCCTCCTCTGACTTTTAAAGCCTTTAGTGGATTATCCATTATTTTCTGAAGACAGTCTGTACTTCTTTAAATGATTTCGAGGTCTTGCATGATTTAGCCATCCCTTTAAGCTACAGCCTCATTTTCTGCCTTTCCTCCCCTCTCAGGTCCCCCACACATAATTAAGTAACATTGAGCTATTTTCATTTCCTCATAGCGATGCTCTGTCTTCTCTTCTATCTCCTGACCTGATATATGTGCATTATTCCTTCCTCTCTGCCTGGTTAAGTTCTATTCATTATCTAGGTCTCTATGTAAATGGCAATTCCTTTGGGAAGCCTTTTCTGACTTTCAGTCCCCAAGCACACACTCTCTAGGCCCCCTCTATTATAGAGCTTACCTCACTACTTAAGTGTTCGCTGATCTTTGTCTCTTATGAGAATGTTGGCACTGTGAGGCTACTCCCATGGGCTGCTTGTCCACCCTATTACCTTGCATTTAGCTTTGCATATGGTAACTATGCCCAACACATCTTTTATTAAATAGGTAAATGAACAAATGAAAAATAATTAACTACAAGTGTTCTGGTGTGCCAGTAACTCAACACAGAAAAAAAACTGTATCCATTAGGATTGCTTTCCATTTCAAATAACAAAACCCAAGCTCAGTAGCCTACCTAATGGACGTTTGTTTGTCTCATTTAATGAATGGTTCAGAGGTAGACAGATGGCTGACGTTGGCTCAATGGCTCATCATTGTCAGCCCTGAAGTCTCCATGTTCTTCTTGGCGTCTCCCTCAGAACACGTGCATTCCAGCAGGAAGAAGAAGAAGGGGTGGTGTTTGAATCAGGAAAGCAGTGGGTTTCCCAGGAAATTGAGGGCCAGAACTGTGTCACAAAACCACCTCTAGTGGCTAATAATTGGGGTTGAGTCAGGCAATAGAGAATGTCTGCCTCAAAGAGGTTGGAGAGAATAAACTGGGAGACTGGCATGCTGTAGCTGGACAGCCTTAAGTTCTCTGGAAAGATAATCAGTCAGCTCTTTGAGTAAATAGAGTATATTCACATAGCTCATACGTTCACTTGTGTTGTATTTATTTAGTATATTTACAGAGGATCATAAAATAGTGGGCATTTGGGCTTGATGGTTGTTTTGGTCAGTGTGAAAGGTCTTGAGGAGAGCTAGATTCTCTGCTGGCTAGTGATACCTTTGTACTCAAAGTTCACATTCTGTGTATGCTATGTGTGTCAACTACACAGATGAAGCCATATTCTATTTGACCACAGCTTCTCAGCTTTTCTCATTTTACATTCCTATAGATCTTGTGCTAGGTAGATAAAGAACAAGAAAACTCTTTATATGATCTTTTGTCTTTGGACCTTTTTATCCAGTGTCTTGCCCAGGTAAACCTAGGAGGCAAGTAATTTCATCATCTTCCTCTAGATTCGTGCTGTCCAATAGGGGTAGCCAGTAGCCATGGGTGGCAATTTAAATGTAAATTAAAATTAAGTAAAATTTAAAGCTCATTTTCTCCATTTCATCAGCCACCCTTTAAGTGCTCAAGAGCCACAGGTAACTTTGTGACTTCCCTACTGGACAGTGCAAAAGAGAGCATTTCCATCGTCATAAAAAATTTGATTGGCTTTCCTGCTCCAGATCACCTTTGTCTGTGCTCCGCTAAGCAATGTAGAGCACATTTATAACAATTGCTTATAAATAAAAAGGTGTTTCCTTTGCAACATGGTTCACATAATTTTATTTCCTTGTTTCTACTCTATATCTTCTATTTATCCACTTTGTAGAGTTGGTATTTAAAGTCTCGAAAACTACAACTATCACAAGATAGAAACACTTTCACTCTTGTTGTTAATCTTATAAACATAATTTTAAAAGGAGACATTATTGATATTGTTATGGAGAAAAAGTATCTCATACCTTTGAAAAGTTCCTATAAATAAGACTTTTTAGGTAGAAGGGACTCTGCCAAAAGCACTCTGGTTACATTGTTTCTCACAGTTCAGGCTTTACTGCAGAGCACTAATGTACTGCCTGCCCTGAAACTTCCAGGTATATAGAGAAATACATGCAAAAAATCTGTACATTTGGAAGCCCATTTAAAGCAATAAAATCTTCAATGCAGTTTCCAATTGTTGAATAACATGTAAAAACTGTAACCCGAAAGAACTTTACTTTGACATTATATACTGACAGGCTGTAGTTTTGAGACGTAATCAAAAACAAAAGTGACCTGGGGCACCTGGGTGGCTCAGTCAGTTAAGCCTCTGACTCTTGGTTTCGGCTCAGGTCATGATCTCAAGGTCATGGGATTGAGCCCTGAGTCAGGCTCCATGTTCCGCATGGAGTCTACTTGAGATTCTTTCCCCTGCCTTTTCTCTCCCCCTCTGCTCCTCCCCCTTCTTGCATGGACCCTAACACTCTCTCTTTCTCTCAGATAAATAAATGAAATCCTTTAAAAAAGTGAACTTTGTTTTATATTTTAGTGTTCAGGTTAAGTTTATTAATAGGTCATAAGAACCTTCGAATTCTACCCTGGCTTTGATAGGAACTTTACCATTTCATATAGAGAAATACAAATAGCCATGTGTGCCTAAAAGAAAGTGATCTACCACGCATGATTAAAAGAAAAGGTTACTATTCAAATAAATTCTGTAGTTTAACAATTCAGATCAGAACATAGATCATCGCTGTGACCTACGTAGGAAAATATTTTGTTTTCCTGATCAGATTCCTGATAGAGTCCATGTTAACATAGCCAGAAACGAGGGCCTCTCCAAGTTCATTTCTTTGTTTTCAACCTCTATGAATAGATATGAATTGGTGAATGAGATAATATTAGATGTGATATTACAAATGATTGTGAGAAGCCTCTAAGGATTAGATTTCAAGGACTACCATCTGGCTGATGACTTTATGATGACACTGTCATGAGATTTCATTTCCTTCTTTCTATTCCAAGATCACTCTTTAAACAAGACATGAGCATTAACTCTGAATTGTCTGTCTGTAGCTATATGAGGGCTTCTACAGTTACTTACCAGCCAGGAGTGAACTCATCAAGTAGAGGGCCTGGTCCTAGTGTCAGAGGGTTCAGCATGGCTGGAACTTCCTCGCAAAAGCCCCCAGATACCTGAAAAATCTCTCTAGGTTCTAAGAAAGATTGTGTGTGTGTGTGTGTGTGTGTGTGTGTGTGTGTGTGTTTATATATACATATAAATATATACATATATATGTGCACGTATGTGTATATGCATGTATATACATGCAAATATGCTCTTCCTCAAAATAACACCTCAGTATTCTCCTGTTCTCCCTAATAATACATTTCACATTTTAATAATCACAATTAATAGTTGATACACTGAAAAATTGTCACCAGTATTCACCATCTTTGGCAACCATGAAGCATGTGTAAATTACTCCTTGCTTCTGTTTTCCTAGGTCCTTTCTCTTTTCCACTTTAAAGAAACAAGGAAAGGGAAAAAAATATTGAGCCCTATTATGGGTGTTGCAAAGAGCTATTCTAGCTAGACACTGTATCTCTCTCAGATTCTCCAGCATATTTTTTGATAATTGTTCTTTTTTCCCCTGGGATCATCAATTTCTTTTTTTTTCCTTGCTCCCCCCCTCCAGCCAACTATCATGGTGAAGTCTCCCTCATTCTACCAGCACTTTCTTAGGATAGTGTCTTTTCTATACAACTGTGCTTGTTTCCCCTTACCATCGATTTTTTTTTTTTTGTCAGCTTAAAACCATCAGAAGTTTTGAAGCAGTAACTGGGATTACTGTTCCCTATTTTTCAGCTCCTGGTTATGTTTTCACCCAGTCCAGTCTGGCTTCTCTGGCACCACCCCCTTGTTTTACTGAAAACAAGGGCTCACTGAGATCGTCAATGACTTCTACAATCACTAACTGCCCTATTTTTATTTATCCATCTCCTTGACTTCATTTTAACATTGGTCCTGTCGATCAACTCAACTGGTCAAAACTTTCCCTTCCTTGGTTTCCAGAATGATATTGTCTTGCAATTCTCCACTTTCTCTAGTCATATAGTAAGAGTGAGGTCCTTGGCATAATGCCTGGTACGTAGTAAGAGCTCAGTAAATGTCATCTGTCATAAATATCATAAGAGTTCATTCACTCATTCAATGAATATTTTGGTTCTAGGCAGGCTCAGTTCTTGGTTCTCAGTGTATGGCAGTGAAAATCCCTACCCTCATGAAGCTTTTATTTTGGGAAGGAGAAGGTGTAAAACAGACATTAACAAATAAGAATGTTAAATATATGGGATTTAAAATTGTGATAGTGCAATGTGGAAAGAAAGAAGGAAAGGAGCTGAGAATAGGTGTGTGTGATGGAAGTAAAGTGTGGTTATTTAAATATGGTGGTTAAGGAAATTCTCCTGGAAAGGGTGATGTTTAAACAAAATGCGAAGGACAAGCCATGTGGATAATTGGAAGAAAAGCATTTCAGGAGGTTCTAGTAAGTGTCAATGCTGTGAGGCAGGAGTTTTCTTGGCCTTTTGGATGAACCCTTGAGAGACCAGTGTAACAGGAAAGGGTCATGCAAGCAGAAGTGTAGCAGACAAGAAGTTCAGAGAGATAAGTGGAATCTGGTTACATCAGGCCTTCTAGGTCCCTCAGAGGACTTTCGCTTTCACATCGAATATGATGGGACTCCTTGGAGGGTTTTGAGCAATGGAATGGCATATTTTTACTCACCTGGCCCCTCCATTTACTATAATATACTGAAGGGAAGTAGTGAAATCATTAGGAGACTATTGTCATAATTCCCTCAAGAGATGACTGTGGTCTGAGCCAGAATAAGAGAAGTGAATGTAGTACAAAGTGGTTGGATTCCACTCTATCTTGAGGACAGAGCCCAAAACGTTTGCTAATGGATTAGATTTAGCTGTAAAAGAAACAGAGGAATTGAAGAAGACTGCAGAGTTTTTACCTGAACAACTGGAAGATGGGGCACTCATTTTACTAAGATGGACATCAAAAGCAACATATCCGGGCATCTGGGTGGCTCAGTCAGTTAAGTGTCCGACTCAATTTTGGCTCAGGTCATGATCTCAGGGTCATGAGAGCCAGCCCCATGCCAGGCTCCACGCTCTGCAGGGAGTTTGCTTCAGATTCTCTCTCTCCCTCTGCCCCTCCCCTGCCTGCTCTCTCTCTCTCTCTCTCAAGTAATCAATCTTTAGGAAAAAAGCCACACATTCTAAGAAGAAGATGGGGATGTGTTACTTTTGATATATCTGTTATGCATCCAGGTGGAGATGTGGAGTCGTTAGCTGGATATAAAATCTTGAATTCTAAGGAATGGCCGTGACACGAGATACAAATTTGGGAGTTGTAACCTTAATCTATATATGCTATCGTTGCTCTGTATCTCTCTTAAATGTTGGTGTTCCATTGTTAATTCTTTCTCTTCCCTGTACACATTTCAAGTACCCTCATCTGTTGGTTTCAACTTCTTTCTCCCAAACTCCAGAACTGTACTTACAGCCATCTACTGTGTGTTTCCAACTGCCCATCCTACAGGCTCCAAAATATCTAAAGGAGAAGGCATTATCTGCCCCTAAAACCCTGCTAGGTTTTCTGTATTTTCACTGTAGCTTAATTATTTAATCATCTCTAAAACTGGAAACTTAAGAATTCCTTCTACCTTTCCCTCCCCCTCTCTTCCCTACTTTATTGACACATTTATTAAATTGGCTTCTTTTTTTAATAATAATTCTTTATTATGTTATGTTAGTCACCATACGGTACATCCCCAGTTTTTGATGTTGTGTTCCATGATTCATTGTTTGCGTATAACACCCAGTGCTCCATGCAATACGTGCTCTCCTTTTTTTTTTTTTAAAGATTTTATTTATTTATTTGACAGAGAGAGAGACAGCCAGCGAGAGAGGGAACACAAGCAGGGGGAGTGGGAGAGGAAGAAGCAGGCTCCTAGTGGAGGAGCCTGATGTGGGGCTCGATCCCATAACGCCGGGATCACGCCCTGAGCCGAAGGCAGACGCTCAACCGCTGTGCCACCCAGGCGCCCCAATACGTGCTCTCCTTAATACCCATCACCAGCCTATCCCATTCCCCCCCACCCCCTCCCTTCTGAAGCAATTGGCTTCTAAGCTATGTGAAATCTACTTCAAAAATTGCTCTAGAAACTACCCCCTTTTCTTCATCCCTATTGCAAACTCATCCTAGAGCCTGTCCATATTCTGCCTCAAAGACTGTGGCCGTCTTTGCTCTGTGCTCCCAGCCATTGGGTCTCTACATTCATTTGGCCTTCACACTGGCCTCAGAGTGATTGTCCTTAAATTTAACCTTCTGGTTTCCCTTTGCTCCCAGTGCTCTTTTTCCTCCTGAGACCTGATGGATGATATTTACATATGGGATATACTCCCAAAAGCATACCAAAATTTTTCTGAAAATAAAAACAAAGAAGTCAGTAAATAAACATGATGTTTTTTTAGGGAAGAAAAGCAAATAGTATCACAAATTTTTGCTTGTTTGGCAGTTTGTTTATTTAGAAGAGGGACAGGCATGTGAACTTCATAAAAGAGTCTTATGTTCTCTCCACAAATGCTGGCCCTTATAAAAACAATTTCAGAAATCTGTTTCTGGAACTACTGGTGGACTATTTTATGAGCATTAGAAGATTGTTGTATTATCATATAGCCACACCTTGTGTTTGCTCAATAATTGTACTCAGTAATCGTGAATTGAATGAAATAATTAATCAGTTGTTGGGCACTAGATGACTTTGGATTATTCCCCAAAATGTAGAGGATGAAGATTTGCTGCTGCCCTTGAAGCTCTGTAAAGAATGTGCTATGATGGTAACAGGATGTTTGTTTAAAATACAACCTCTTATTAAGTCAGGGACTGCTTGTGATATATTTGTAGCATCGTCATAAATATTAAAGCAACAAATGACCCTAAGGACACTAGCTCAAACTTCTCAGTTTAGAGTCGCCTATTTTTAATCCCTCTCATGTGAAATATACTATCTAGTCCATCTTAAGGACTACAAGGATTTGGTGCGTTAAAATATCCAATCCCTTAGCTACTCCTTTAGGTATGGAGAGCGATGTGTGTATAGTTATAAGGCCGTCCGCTTTTTATACTGCTGAGCCCCAATCTTTCCAACTGATTATGAAGTGCAAGAATTCTTGCCATGTTACAATGGGATAATATAATACCTGTACTGCAAAACCTTGGGGCACTGGGCCAGGGAGTGTCGTGATCCATACGGATCTAAAATGTTCTTGGTCATAACTGCCTGCTTCATTTTATGTCATCTCCTTTAAAGTAATTAGAATGTTTTTAGCTTGCAGAGATTGCACACGAAGGGAGACATTTGGAACCATATCATTGATGATTTACTGGTGTGGAAAATTACCTGGTGATGTAGCCAAATAGCCATTTGCATTCTATCCCAGTCCTGTAGTCCTAAACCAGGCTCCACCAACACACCAAAATAGATGCTTGGAAATGCCCCTGTGTACAGTTTACCTGTGAAAAGGCTCCAAAACCAAAGATAACTTATAATTGTTTCCTAACGGAAAATTATAGATCACAGATGGACCTTTCTTGTCTTCATTCATAAATTTAATATTTTGGTGTCTAAAATTAAAACAAATGGGAGAAAGTTTCCCTTACTTGGTTTCACTGAACCATTAATGTTAGCATCCGTGTCCATGATATTACTTCTCAATACTATTCATATTCTGAATTGCCTTTGCATCAGTATCACTCTCAAAAAAACTTTGAAAAAATATTCAATAAAATGTATACATCAGCTAGAGTTTATTTTTATTAAGTTATTTTAATAAATGGATATGATCATCATTTGACTTATAATTTTATCTCATTCTGACGTATAGTTTAGGGATCTTTTGGCTTTATTCCATTTAAAATAGGAATTTATTTTTTTTCTATAAACTATGAATTTAAATGCATTCCTTATTTCTAAAAATTAAGCAAGACAAATAGATATTGGTGAGTTTTGTGAAATTTCATCTTTTCAGCTTTTCCCCTAAAAGGGGGTCATGTAAGCAGTTCTAGGTGCTTGTCAACAGCTGTGCTTTTGTACAGCCTCCTTTTACCAGTTGGGAAACCTGATACCATCCCTGACATAGCGAAGCCAAGAGCCTGGCTCCGGTCCTTTATCTCGCACCGAACATTTTCAGATTCTTGAGCCGAGCAAAATCTGACCTGGCAGCCGCTACTTACTTCCCATCCCAGAGCCGCACAGCCCCGCGCCTTCAGCCCTGCTTGCCGTTCTGTGTTTCTCTGCCATTTCTGATCCACGGGGTTCCTTATCTTGTTTCTGAGCTCAGATTGTGCCCGTTTGATGTTCTGTTTTGATATTTTATCTACCAATTTTTTGTGTTTAAAGCTTCTTCTATATTTTGAAATCATTTTCCCTAATATAAAGTGAAACGTATTTGTTGTAGGAAACATTTTAAATTGAGAGATAGAGAATGACCCTTAACATTGTTTAGCGTTTCCTTTCATCCTATTTGTAAATATATTTTTGGCCTATCTTTGTCTTACTTCTTCCCAACTTATTAATAGTCGAAAGTACTTTCAGATAGTTTTTTTTTTCCCCTTGAAAAATTCCCTGCTACATTTTTATTAGTAAGGTAATGTGCAGGTAATATCTTCTCAAGGAAAAATGGGGGGGGGGACATACTTCCTTGAGGTACACGGTGACTCACTAAATAGCCAGGAGCAAAAGCAATACCCTCATGCCTCCAGCCAGTGCTCTATGCTCTGGCCACGCTGCCCGGTGTCAGTATTCGGAAAACCGTTTACATTAGCCGGGAAATCACTTGCCCGTGCAGAGCTGCCGTTGTGTGTTCTAAGTATCCTCTAAGATTCAGCTTCGCAGTTAGCTTCAGCAAATCCCTAAATGACACTCATTACGTCACTCTGTGTCCGGTCAGTGTGCTCCTGCCGCAGAGCATTTAAAACAAGTCCGGCCTCCCTACCCCACGCACCTGTGGCAATCATAACCTACATCGCCCAGACTGACCTAGGCGACGCGCGCAATTCCTGAGAGCCCTGTTTTTCTTCTGTATCGCCAGTAGTTTAGGCCTACCTTGTGAAACTGAGTTAGCAATTGAACATCCATTTTAACACAACCTCCTTTTAAAAATATTTAAGTGAGATACACCCTCCATCAAAATGCCCAAATACAACTTTCATCCTGAGGCAAATTAGATAAATAATAATCATGAATTTGTGCTTATTTATGATTTTCATGGGGTTTTTGGTGGTGAGATGTGATTTATTAATATGTAATATGTAAGGAGTGCCTGAGTTGCCCTTTAACATAGAAAAGCTAAAATGGTATTGTTCTTTTTCGCCATTGGTATAAGCTCCTGCCCTCTCCTTGGAGCTGGTGTTCCAAACCAAAATCTCTGACGCTGAGGCCTGGGCTCCCTTCATCACTGTTTAATGGAAACATATCAACTTGGAAGGAGGTTCTGGCAGCTTTTCACAGTAATCTAATCTCAGCTCTGTCCCCTTCAATATTTTCATCAGTGACTTGGATGAAGACGTAGATAGCATTCTTATCAAATTTGCCAATGACACAAAACAGGAGAAGGTAGCAAATACAGTAGACAAGAGTATCAGGAGCCAAAAAGATTTCAACACATTGGAGGGGTAGGCTGAATATTGAAAGATGAAATGGAAATATAAGGCACTACACTTGTGTTTAAAAGAAAAGTAAAATAAAAATAAAATCCAACTGAATTAGACGGGGCTCCCTGGAAACAGGGAAGAAAACTCCCTAAGGTGGAGAGTTGTGTGCAGAAGGTTTGCTGAAGTGTGTTTCCCTGAGGTGCGTGTGGAAGGCTGTGACAGAGGCAGGGTTGGGCAGAGAGAAAAGCTAACCTGCAGTGAGTCTGAGGCCTCAACAGATTCACAGGGGAGCTCTGGAAATTGCAGGACCCTCTCAGAGACATCCTGAATTGCGGGAAGGAGGCTGGGCCTTTGTACTCTATTGCCAGCCACTCATCTGTTCTGGGTCGCCCAGTGGGAAGAGGACAACCTTGGATAAAACAGTTACTTACAGCTGAGGGCAATTTCCAGTGAGAGAGGCAGCTGTGAGCAGCTAACAGCCAATATTTCCACCAGCTAGAGGATGGGGTCTTGGCAGAGTATCAAGGTATACAGTACCCCAGTGTGCCTCCAAGTGTGGTCCTTGGTATCACCTATGAGCTTGATAGAAATGCAAATGCATGGGTCCTACCCCATCCTACTAAATCTCAGAATCTCTGGGGATGGGGGCCAGAAAACTTTTAACAAGCTGTCCAGTCTCCAAGCCATTTCTAAGCATATTCAGTTGGAGAACCACTGCAGGATGCCAACCAAAAACATTCAGAAAGTGGAGGCAACACAGGGCATTTACTGACAGTAATCTCTCCCTCCTTCACTCCTGCCCCCTCCCTCCCCCACAGCAATAAAGCAATGACAAAGGAAAACTATGGGGACATTAGCCTGGGTAAATACAAGCATATAATGTACTCCTAAGAACTTGCCTTTCAGCTCAGTAGAGAAAGAAATTTTGTGATAGAGCTATCCAGAGATGGAGCAGGCTACCTTGTAAGGTTGTAAATGTATTCAAGAACAGGTTGGGGAACCTTGGTATAATTATTTCAAGCATCAGCTACAAACATGACTTTACCGTCCTGATCTTCCTCATATACTCTTCCTCTAGACTTGTTTTTTTTTTCCCCCAAATAGGGTTCTGCCAGAACCAGTTCCATTTTATCTCAATAGGTGTTAAGAAGGTGTTCTATGGTTCAAAACAAAGTTTAGGTACTATCAGATTAAGAAAAGGTAAACAAACTTCTGTAGAATTAATCAGACTTTTTATTAGAGTGTATGCATTGTGAATAAACAAAGTATGTATGTTCGGGAAGGTGTGGGAAAAGGGATACTGTACATAGTATGTATTCCTTCTAAAAGTTTGACCGTGGAACCAATTTCTCATGAAGAGCCTTACGTGACACTATAGCATCTGATCCAATAATTTTTCTATTTTAAAATAATTATATATATTATAAAATTATAATTAACTCAGTAAGCATTTGTAAGATAGCATAGCATCTAGCCCAGACCACTGAGTGGAGATCATTTCACTGTGAGTTCCCTGGGTAGTATTCTCATGCACCATTAGTTCAACTCTTCACTGGGACATAAGCCTATAAATTGCCATACTGATCAAGGGAAGTGGTAGTATTCTACCTTTGACTCTACTCAGACATCTTTTCTATTGTTCCCTTGGCACTGTTATTGTCACCTTGTATTGTGTTAGAAGCTTAGGGACTTTTTCTAGAAATATTCATAGATAGATGATAGATAGATAGATAGATAGATAGATAGATAGATAGATAGATAGATGATAGATGGATAGGGGAGAGGTAGGGCAGAGAGGGAGAGAGGAAGAAGAGGAGGAAGAGGAGCAGAATGATGATGACAATGATGGTAAAGAGAAAGAGTTTGATTCTCTGGTACAGCATATTTGACTCGTAATTAATCNAGATAGATGATAGATGGGGAGAGGTAGGGCAGAGAGGGAGAGAGGAAGAAGAGGAGGAAGAGGAGCAGAATGATGATGACAATGATGGTAAAGAGAAAGAGTTTGATTCTCTGGTANGGTAAAGAGAAAGAGTTTGATTCTCTGGTACAGCATATTTGACTCGTAATTAATCTGTTTTTCTTAGACTTTCCACAATGAGAATGGAGGGGGGGTCATTTAGAAATCAGAGAAGTAGTCTAGGATACCTGTAGTGAAAGAAATCTCCATTTTAGCAGATAGCAATAAACAATAGTGTTTATTATAATTGCCGGGATCTGCTAATAAGGTTTTTTTCCCCCCTGAAACAAACTCCATTAACCCTCCTTGATACTCTATTCTTGTCAACATTTTAATAGAATGGGACTAACTCTTATACGTTTTTTTTCCCCACACAAAACATATAATCCACAACCTGCTAATGATTACATTTAGCCTAATTGTTAGGCTGCTGCTGGTGACAGAAAAATCTACCCTGGCAGTTAGACAATTCTAGAAGCCCAGCCAAGCATTTGGTGTGTGTGAATCAGCCTTCATATACTTCTCATATAGAGTGGCCAACTAGCCAACCCATCTTACCTGGCAACCATTCCTGATGGATAGACCTGGTCTACTCTGAGGAGAGGCCAGGGCTTTTCAGTACAGCAGTCTGGAGAACCAGAATTTGAGATCAAAGTTCTAGCAGGATTTTGCAGGCTCCTTGGCAATCCACCGGCTCAGGACTCCCTCTCCATCACAGGCCCTTGATTGCTAGGGCAGGGCAGCTTGCTCTGCTGCCCTCTCTTGTCAAAGGAGGAGCAGGTAGACAGA